>NC_141032.1:45405000-45457500 GCF_052040795.2 Danio rerio | reverse complement strand
GCATGGGCTTTTTTTTTTGAGGGGGTCCTCTCAAGAGTAATAAAGTATTAAGATTTTCAAACATGCCAAAACACCTCTGCATTCGATAGACCGATAGCTAATTTGATCAGCCCGAAGCGACTCCCCGCAAATCTGAGGTCACAAACCCCTCCGATTTGTGAACTTGATTGACGGTCGCGCGCCTCGCTGATGAGATTTCCAGAAGTTTCTCTGCCTCGTGCTGATTTTACTGAGCTATGTGATTTGCTGGAGGCCTCACGGGACACATTCGAAGTCTGAACCACAGAAAAAAAGAGAAAGTTTGGTTACGCTCGGTTCGCTCTACATACTGTTGTACTTAATGCCGAGGGTAAAACCTGGTCACTTTTGTTTCTTTAAGATTAATCAGCCGAGAGGTTGCAGATAACACGTGCGCGATGAATATATCCGATTGTTCACTTCTAATGGCCCAGAAACATTGTGACACTGTAAAAAAAAAAACTCAACATTCGGACAATTACGCAGAGGCGAGTCACAGTCAACTTCGATTTACATCCAGGTATGTGGATTATTTCAAACCGGCATTCTTACAGAGTGAGGCACTAACTGATAGACTTAATAGTCTCATTCATTACACGCAGCTGCTTCCAATCTATTGACATAAGGAGGAAATAAAAGCTTAAAGCGCCATAGTTTCAACCTGATGCATTAGCGTAGTGGCCACCTGCATATTTCTCCCCGACCTCATTAACGTGTTCCTCTCAGGCCTTCGCTCTATCAGGACTTTAGTGTGTAGCGTGTAATTCGAGCGAGCATGGGGTAATAAAATTATATGCAATGAAATTACATACATGAGCAAGAAAAAAAAAAACAACACGGGCTGAACTCTGCGTGACCGTTACCTCTTCCTGACTGTAGATTTACGAGTTTGGCGTGGAGCGAGAGAAGGGCCTCAGTTTTTTTTTTGACCAAGACGAAAGGTTAGCGCACGACTCCTGTTGAGACTCTCCGAGCTTGCCATCTTCAAAGCGCTTCGGATTTTGACTTTGGTAATTAGCAGACACTTCTTACAGCTCGTCAGCTGCGGCGGTTTCCCCGGGGAGCTCTCGTCTAATGGAGAGCGGATCCTCCATCTGACGCCGTGTCGCTCTGAGTGCCACGCCACACCCCCACATACACAAGAACGCGGGCCGCTGCTGTCGGATATATACCGCCATGCCTTGGCACGTGCTTAGCTGTTACCCTTAACCACACAGGAACGCTAACTGGCATGCACAACCTTCATTTCAGCCCTCAGGCATTATGGGACCGCGATTCTCTTCAAAACCCAAACTTTGTCACATGCTAGCGTGATTGAAGGTTATCAGTGTTCTAGGCTCGCCCACAGACCGCCCACAGTCCGTTCGCTGACCGTATGATGCACACAAAACTGGCAAGCGCTTAGAAAAAAATGCAAACAGCAGTCAGATTCGAGCAGTCAACTGAACAAAGTTGTGTTTGTTGTCCTGTTAGGAGTTTTAGCAAGTAATATTCAGTCAGTTTACAAGTTTAACAGGTTACATGTATTTATTTAGCAGTCACTATTAGAAATGTTATGGCAAATTTGAAAAAAGTGAAAACAATTTGTCATAAATGGGCAAAAAAACAAACAAAATAAGTGCTTTCTGTTTTAGATAGGATTCAGAACAGGAAAAGATTCGGTCAGCACGTCCCATCAGATTGTTGATAGTTTGAGGCAATTTACTCTTGTAAAGTAGATATCTGCTTTTTAAAATAAAGCTTTATTATTCATTCATTTTCCTTCAGCTTAGTCTCTATTTCAGAGGACGCCACGGCCGAATGAACCACCAGCTATTCCAGCATATGTTTTACGCAGCCGATGCCCTTCCAGCCGCAACCCAGTATTGGAGAAAAACTGATACACACTCATTCACACACACACACTCATGCACTACAGCCAATTTAGTTTATTCAATACACCTATTCCCCATGTGTTTGGACTGTGGGGGAAACAAGAGCACCCATAAGAAACCCACGAATACGGGGAGAACATGCAAACTCCAGACTAGAGCTGCACAATAGATCGTTTCAGCATCGATATTGCAATGTGCATGATCTGCAATGTTGAGTCTGAATTATAGTTGAATATGCAGGAGCTACAGAACACATCTGATTTGTTTATCCATAATAGAGTAAAAGTTTTGCATGTGTTTTATAGGCCTTGGATTGATCATTTCAGGAGAATTAAAATGATGTTTTGAGGTGTAACAAATATTAATTGTATTTAATTATTTCTAAGATTTACGGAAATATTTTTTTAACTTAGAATTTTTGTCTTGTTTCTAGTCCAAATATCTATTTGTTTTAAGGAAAAACTCTTAATTTTGATAGATTTCTTCTAAAGGCAAAACAATTTTTTTTTTACTTTTTTAAGAATTTTTAGATATTTGGACAAGAAACAAGACAAAGCAAAGTAAGAATTTTTTGTGTTTTTTTTTCAGTTTCTGTACCTAAATACAGTTAAATTCAGAAAACAGAAAACTGCCAAATAGAGTTATTCAATACAATAAATAAAATATAAAATATCGCAATATCAGATTTTTCCAATATTGTCCAGCAATATACTCCACACAGAAATGCCAGCTGATCCAGCTGGGACTCGAACCAGTAACCTTTTTGCTATGAGGCGACAGTGTCAACTACTAAGCCACCGTGCCACCCCTATTATTTAGAAATTCCAAATCAATTCCAAAATCTGAATAGTTTCTGTCATTTTTATTTACATTTATTTATGGCCATTTAAATTGTGTAATTTTAAATATTTATATTTCGTCTAAAAGGAATGAAAAAAAAAAGAAAATCAAAGTTGTATGTTGGTCACTTTGATTGATGGACAAAAAAAATTTGATTAAAAAAATACATTTTTAGCGATGCTCCAGTCGATTGACCGATAATTACATGTAATGACTCTATCGGTACTTGCTGATCTGGCTGATCTCATGAATCAATCACAAGTGTTTGTGTTAGTTGGAGATGAGCAAATTATTTGTATTTGCATTTAGGCCTTTTAACATATAAGAACTGAAAGTTCTGTGTTTTTGAAAATATTGCAAATTCACTAAAACCTGGCAAAAAATATTAGATACATTTTTTTAAATACTATTTTTAACATGAATATTTAATAATATAACTTCTTGTAATATACTTCTGCAACCTTACACAGCATCAGAACCATTACTCGGCATCGGCCAATCATCATGACAAGGTACTCGGTCTCAGCTGCAAAATTCCTGATCAGAACATCCCTAGTAATTATTTTTATTTGTTTGTTTTATAGCACAAAAAAAAAGTGTTAATGAAGTTTGTATGATTACAATCGAGTCATTGAAGTCACACTGAATATTTTGACAATGTTTTTAGTTCCTTTTCTGGACTGAGGATGAAGGAGCTCTCAAATTTCGAAGGTTTCATGGGGTTTGGAGACCCATGAGTGTGAGTAATTAATAACAAAATTATTATTTTTAAGTAAACTAACCCTTTAAATAGCTGTGGCACGGTGGCTTAGTTGCCTCACAGCAAGAAGGTCACTGGTTCGAGCTCCTGCTGGGCCAGTTGGCGTTTCTGTGTGGAATTTGCATGTTTTCCCCATGTTTCTCCTACATGTCCAAATACATCTACAATAGGTGAATTGAATAAACTAAAATGGCCATAGTGTGTAATTGCATGTGTGAATGAGTGTGTATGGGTGTTTTCCAGTATTGGGTTGCAGCTGTAAGACCATCCGCTGCTTAATACATATGCTGGAATAGTTGGTGCTTCATTGCGCTGTGACAACCTCTGATAAATCAGACTAAGCTGAAGGAAAATTAATGAAAGAACCCTTTGATGCAGAGTGCAGGTTAAATGATACTCATGCTTTGACAATAGATGGATACTTTCATATCGTTTGACTGGGATTTGATTGTATTTGTTATAAGCAACACTTTGAGGCAGGATCTGACTGACAATAATTTGCACCTTTGTACATTAACCTAACATAAGCACAACGTGTGATATTCTTTAGTCACACTCAGAATGTACTTTCAAGTGTCAAGCAGTAGGATAGAGAAGTGCTTTGACTCAATAACGCAACTTGATAGACAGCGATCAGAGTTGAAACTCTCTATGATGGGTTTGTTTAATTCAGAGCTTGGCCGAGGGGTGAGAACAGGATATATATGAAGGTGTTGAGAAGATATCACGGTGACAAAAAAGCATACTTCATACCCTCTCGCAGCTGACGTGTGTGACATCTGGTTTTCACTTAGGCCCGCAGGAAAAATACCTTGGGAAATATGATGTCCAATATGGGGACTGGAGCTAATCTAAGCCAGCGGTACACAAATCATCTCTCACTCTCTGGCAGAAGAGAGTACTTCTCTCCAGACCTGCAATGCATCTGTTAACAAATCATAGTATTAATGGGGATGGAAATGAATCATCCATCTCTACTGGCCTGTCGCCCTGCTCATGACAACAACATGATTTCTCTTCAGGCCTTTAAGTGGGATCTGCTCAGGCAGAGAAAGAAAAAACGGGGCGCGCTTTAGATCTGCACACCATAAAATATGACTGGGCAAAACTACTGCCGAAGCGGAGGCACAGATATGCTGTGTTACAGAGCGGAGGACATCCTGCATGCAGTTTTGACATCTCTAACCCAGAGAAAGGTGCCATTTTACAGTCTCATATTGGCATTACTAACTAGACGCTTATGTTTGTCAATTTTGTTCTTCTTCATATCATAGTAGGGAAAGATTATGGATTAAACTTAAGAAACAGGGTGGACCCAAGTGCCTACTTTAAATGCATAATTTAGCCAAATATGAAATACGAACTGCACATTTCAACAGCTGACAGAGAGAAAATGGTCAACATTTCGTGAAACAGTATTAATTCTTAATGTGTGCTCGTTATTTCAAAGGGTAAGAATATTATCTGCACTTTTGTCCTGCCTCTGTCACCGTCTTTAACACAAAAGAGCAAATTAATGAGATACATTCATTCATTCATTTTATTGTCGGCTTAGTCCCTTTATTAATCAGGGGTCGCCACAGCGGATTGAACCGCCAACTTTTCCAGCACATTTTTACGTAGTGGATCCCCTTCAGCCGCAACCCATCTCTGGAAAAATGTATGGGATAGTTCACCCCCCAAAAAATTCGGTCGGTTCTTGTCGCATGATATGTGCTCCCAATTAGTCATGGGCCACTGTAATGCTGTGTCCACACGAGATGCGGAACGCGCGGATAAATTTTGTTGTTCGCGTGTAAATAGCCGCGTGAACATTTGAGTTTTCTCGCTTCATTCGTGTGTCAAATTCACTTCAGAATAGACGGGGATTCGCGTGATGGGCAGGGCTTTTGTGTGCCCAGTGACCTTAGTTTCGATGCTAAATGGCTAACATGGATTTTATCAAGAAAATAACAATGTCTATGTGCTTTAAGAAGGCTGAAAAACAGCGTCGATACGTTTAGGGTCAGGTCTGAATCCAATAGATCCTTTTAGAGGTGCATCCAGGTCTGTGAGCTCATAAACTTCTTTAGAAACTTAATCTGGATGATGGAAACTTTCAGCGGTGCTTCTGACTGAGCCGAGCCCAGTTTGATGAACGGTTGTCGTGTCGGCTGGCGGATTTCCTCCAGGACACCAACAACAGGCGCTACGTCACAATCACGCCCCCACAAGATCAAGCTCTTGATTGGTTAGCGTGGCACGAGTATCCGCTTAAGTTCAGATTTTTGAACTTGAGCGATTCACGCGAAACGCACATTAAGTGCATCAAACGCACAAAACGTTCAACGTTCAATTTGCGCCACGCCATTCGCGTCATTTGAGACATTCGCGCATATCGTGCTGCAGGATGTCTGTTCGCGCGTTTGCATTGACTCGCACTTGACGCTTCTTCTACATCTGGTGTGAACACAGCATAAGAATCTGACGATATGATAACCTTGAATAAAATATCACGGTTTCACGGTATTGTGATTACTGCTCTAAAATATATATTTTTTAAATGTCTGGGTAAAAAGCAAAAACGTTTTCCCCTTTGAACACATTATATTTTGTTTAGAGAAACTTTTAAAATATTTTGGAGAAGTAAACATGTCAGGTTAAATCATTAAAATAAATCATTGACTTCTGCGTTTCTTCAGTTGTTTGAGTTGTGAGAATTTGCAACACAAGTGCTGTCAAACTGATGAAGATTGTTTCTTAATTTGCAGGTTTTTGTAATTGCATGTTAACAGCATGTTGGATATCTTTCTGCAGAAGATACTGTTGATACTAAAAAACTTTAAAAATCCCCTTATAGATACCGTAGAAATGGTGTAGCAGAAAATTTTGGCAGTTTTAATACCTTAACTTTTTTAAACTGCAGTATACCTTGAAAACGGTTATCGTCCCATGCCTACTCCCAATATCTGCGTCTCAATTGAATATTATGAACTTGCGAGTGCAATAGAGGCAATCTGTGAACGAACCCATACGCAGTCACGCTTCTCTTTTTTAAATTATTTTACGCTCAATGAAATCAAAGTAATGTCTATATTTTTACTTGAAAAAGCAACCACTCTTGACAGCAGCCATTTCAGCTTGCGTTCCCGAGCTATTTAAAAGAGCATGCTAACTAACTAACGTTGCAGCGAAAAATGTAATTTAAATGTTTTTTTTTCATCTAAAAACTATATTTGTAAAGCAAGTAATGCAATTACATTGACTTTAGTAACTGTAATCAAACTACACAAACTTAAAACGAAATTCGTTACATTAATGCGTTTCCCAAAATTGTGATTAGAATACAGTAATGCGTTACTGTGGAATGCAGTACACCCATCTCATGAAATCATACCAGCAGCCAATGACTATCAGAGTACAACAATGTTCACATTCAAATAAATAGTGCTGATGTTGTTTTGAAGTCATAGGTAGGCCCACGCGGAATATGCGCGAGCAGAAATAAGCTGATTTCCACAGATTTTTAGCCCATTATTAAGCCTATGTATTTACTTGTGTATGTGTGTAAATTTATATATATATTCAGTTTTTAAATTAAAGTAATATTATTGTGATATAATATTAATAATAAAAGTTATAATAATAATGTTGATATTTATATGATTTACTCACAATACAGCTTGTCAAGAACTATGCTCTTTTTTATAAGATACATTATATAGAAGGCTTTGTTTACCAAGTAAGTGTAAACCAAATTACCAAATTGCATTGTTAACATTAAATCAAAGTTAAAAAGGTTTTTTTTTTTTTTTGACATATTAAGTTTTTAGTAAATCCGCAGATTTTTTACAAAATTCTCAGCTGAAATAGCATAAAATGTCCGCAGATTCTGTCTGACCCTAGGCTACATGTTATTTAAGACCGAATATTTAAAGTACCATGGTAAACAATATAGGGAGCATGTCATATGCTGTGAAAACAAACTTTACCTGAATCTTTAGTCATACATTTACAACACGCTGCTGGTCTGTATGACCCCAAATTTGGCTTAATTTGTAGATATCCAACTAATGGGTTAAATTCATTTAAATAGCAGCTGAAATGCAAGCTATAGTTACAGCTTAGCTAATATCATAATAAGAATGAAATTAGTAACGTTAATTTGTTTAAAAGAGCACAATGAGCATGTTTGATGCTACTAAGGTATTTTGGTGAAAACATTAACAATAAGCAACATACAAACAAACAATGTTTAATATTAAACATTTTAGTAAACTACATCCAAAATCTGACTGAGCATGACCGATAAACAATATCATCATTTCCCGATAATAAAAAAATATGTCATGAAGGTAGGTCAGGTGTGAATTTTTACTGGATATGAGCTAATAATCAGCAACAAACAACGCTATAACGGCCTTTAAAGTTAGTATGTTCTGCGTGTCTGTGAACATAAATAATGTGGTTTCGTTTTCTAATCACTCACATCGTTGTCAGCTTTGTCGTCTGGTTATACGAGAACGTTCAATTAATTTTCAGAGCTGCTCAGAGAAACGTTATACAAGCTACTCTTCACTTGAGGAAAAACTCCCGCTGGAACTGAACAAACCGTCAAAATAAAAGGCCTGTTCAGACGAATTTTCTTTGTTTGTTAAGCAAGTAATGATGAAAATATGGGTAGAAAGCACACATAACATACATCAAGTCATATATTTCAATTAATATAGTTGAAATAAATATTTATAAATAAATAAAATATTTTGACCTTTGTTGTGAATTTTGTTTTATACTATTTTAATTGAATATATTTTTATATTTATTTTTATATTTTATATTTATAGATATCAGTTGCAAACATATTTAATAATTGAACTAATTAAACACAAATTGTTTGTGAGAAGTTAATTGTAAACATTAAAACTAAGATAGTATTTTAATTAAATGAAAAAGGAATGTGTGAAATAATAGGCTATGTACTACTATAAACAATATTTAAATAGAAAAAGAAATACACAAACACTACAATTGCAAGCCTAGAGGTTTAAGCTGAATGTTATTTAACCTAATCAATAAAGAAACATTCATATAAATACTTTAACACATTAAACATAGACTAAAAGCATTTTTTACATTCTGGTTTATTTTATTTATCTGCTTATTCACTGTTGCAGACCGATTAAAGTTGTGACTGCTTTGTTTATTAAATTCTTTACACATAATTGTGTAAATTGAGGCTATTTTATAATCATATACATGGTTTTAGGTTATATAATTTTTGGGAATTATTCATTCATTCATTTTCTTTTCGGCTTAGTCCCGTTATTAATCTGGTGCCACCACAGCGGAACGAACCGCCAACTTATCCAGCAGTTTTTTACACAGTGGATGCTCTCCATCCACAACCCATCACTGGGAAACGCCATCCACACACACTCTTATTATGTGAATTATGATACAAATTATTATATTATATTATAAGATATTATATTATCTTATTATATGAATTATAATACAAATAAATATAATATATAATATAAAAAATAAATAAAAACAATAATAATAATAATAATAATAATGATGATGATGATGAAAATAATAATAATAGTAATAATAATAATAATAATAAATATTATTATTATTATTATTATTATTATTATTATTATTATTATTATTATTATAGAACACAAAATATCCTTCAGCATTTAGCGGTTGAGAATATTTCTGCCTGGCTGAACTGTCAGCACCAAACAAGTGGTTCTCCCATCAAACCTGACCCATTATCACCTTGTTTTATTATCATTATTAATCAGTGCAAACACAACAACATGCTGACTGCACATTTGAAACCTTCATTTTCACCGCCAGCCAACAGCTAACAGCAGAGGAGTCTATAAAAATAATCCGAGTGAACGTGGAGGGTGAGAAGTCTGCTAATCAGAAGACAAGACCCCCGTCCCTCCCCACCACCACCCCCCAACCTCCTCCCTTCATTTTCACTTCTAATTACTTTGTCTTCTGATAAAGGCATGGCTTTGGGATCATCAAAGGTCCTTGAAACAAAGAGCAATATATAGCAATTACTGAGCCTCTCATCTGCCGGGCTCAGATTAAAAAGCAGCACACAAGAACACTCCAAACTCTGGGCTGGTGCGTTCGGAGCTGTCATAACATCCTGTCTGGAACGTTCGCTGGAATTCTGCGGTCTTCCGAAGGCAATTAGGATGAACAATTAGCCTGTAATTGCTTAAGACTCGCTATGCACATCTTAACTTGAATTGGTGTAAAATCGCTTCATATGTATATGTGCAAATGTGAGCATTGTGTTGTTCTGAAGAGCTTTGTTTTGGGGTCGTGATATATTAAGAGCTTTTGTTTGATTTGTGTCAGCTGTAGTGGATAACATAGTTTGGCCTTCAGAAAGAACAAAAAACAACCAACATATTCTGAGCATTGGTAATCATTTAGGAACATTCATTTAGGAAAAGTTTATGATATTTAAACTCTTTTTACAAAGTGATTTAAAATGAAAACAGATCACACAATGTGCCAAAGGCCTTCAAAAAAAAATTTAAAAACGTAAAATTTGTTAATTCACTCTCTGTCAAAAGTCTCAACATTGTTGGGAACAAAATGTGTTAAATTGATTATGTTTGATTCATATGGGTTTCTGTGCACTGTATATATATTAAATCATTACAAAATAATAATAATAATAATAATAATAATAATAATAATAATAATAATAATAATAATAATAATAATAATAAAATAATAATAATAATTAAAAAATTATAATAATAGAAAACACTAATAATAATTTTAAATAACAAAAACATGGAAAATAAATAAATAATATCAATAATATTAATAACTATAAATACTACTACTACTACTAATAATAATAATAATAATAATAGTAGTAATAATAATATTAATAATAAATAAATAAAAAGAAGAAGAAATTTAAAATAATAAAGACATAATGAATAAATAATAATATTATTAACAAAATGTTAAATGATAACAGTAATAATAATAATTTTTAAATAAAAAATATGAACAATAAATATTAATAATAATAATTATTATTTTAATTAATAAAAATTTGAAAAATAAATGTAAAAAATACTCTAGAGACAAGTTTGAAACATTACGAAGCTTTGACACATTTGCTTCAAATGTTTCAGTGTTTTATGAAGCCTTGCTTTGCCCACCACTAAGAAACACGGCACAGAAAACAAGTCAAGGAAAAGCTTCATAGTGCTACAGGATAACAAGACTCAGCAAAGTGTAAAGCCTAGGTCACACTGAACTTTTCGCCACTTAGACTTCCATTCATACACACGCGAATGCGTCAGACGGGAAACGCAAGCTCTTGCAACAATGACCTGCGAAAATGAATCATGCGTGAGACCAATCGAAGATCAAAAAATGACCTCTCTGGACAGAAATTAAAAATATGGACCAATCGCTTGCTTTTATAAATGTCTAATTATGTTGTTTAATTCCACCTCTTTTCGCAGTGCCGTACAACAAAATCACATGCTCAAACCCTAGTGTGACCACAGCATTAGTGCGAATCCGACGCGTATATATATATAGTGCTCAGGGCCGGAGCAAGCTGAACTGCCGCTCCAGGCAAAGGACGGTTATGCCGCCCTCAAACTAAAGTGAAACCGCACTAGACGCGGCTAAAACTGAGGCGCGGGTGGCGAGGGTAGTTTAGGGGACGCCGCTCTCTATATTCTGCCACCCTAGACGTGGTTGTAATTGTGGGCGCGGGTGGCGAGGATTGATCTGGGGACGCCGCTCTCTCTATTTTGCCACCCTAGACGCGGATGAGGGCGCGGGTGGTGAGGGTAGTTTCGGGGACGCCGCCCTCTCTATTTTGCCGCCCTAGGCGGCCGCCTAGGTCGCCTCTATGGAAGCGCCGACCCTGATAGTGCTGGTAATCAGTTAATCATGAGCTTCTAGCTGTGTGTGAGTAATAAGGGGAATCAGGAACTGGTGTGTGTGTGAGGTGCATGATAGTGTTTGTAGTCCAGTTCATTGACAGAAGTGTAGTTCTCCAGCGATCTAGAAGGATTATATCGCTGCACTGTTTTCCTGTTTGCCACAAATCCTGTTTGCTTTAAATTTTTAAGCTGAATCAAATGAACATTAAGAGTCTATTGAACTTATATTATGGTAAACTGACTTAAAACAGCTGAAATAACTTAAAAAAAGAACATGATTAACTTAATAAGTTAACATTTTAATAAGTTACAATGACCTGAACACATATGCTGTCAGAACTTATTAATCATATCATTTTTAATAACGTCAATAAAAGTCACTTTTTCAATCTTTTCAAGTTTTTGGAAGAAAGATCAAGGTCCCATAATGCAATTTAAAAGCATAAATAATTGAAGAAAATGTAGATTAAAAACCTAAATCACAAAATACAGAAAACTGCTAATTCAGAGATAAAATGTGTACAGAAAAATCAAGAAAATCACTGCAAAGTAAACAGTCAACATCTACGTCTCACTGAATTTAAGTGGTAAAATGATAGTTTCATAAAAGGCAGATTCAAGCGATCGCAGACCGAACTAATTGTGACAGTTGTTGCCATGTAGATCAAAATGTGATAACAAGAGCTTCATGTAATCTGTCACCCGAATGTCTGTAACCCAAGTGCTGGTCTTATTAAGTCCTTATAGATGGAGCCCAAGTGGTTAACATGTCTAATGAACAGGACTGTTCACAGCCCTGCCTGCACAGTGTGAACTTACATCCCAGTCATTAGCTGTTAAAAAGCTGATTATTGTGGAGGAAGTCTTTTCAAGGTTAAATACCGCAAGCTTCTGCTGTGAACACCCCTTAATTGCAATTATATTTGAAAATAGTTGAAACTCTTTTACGCCGGTGCTTAGTGTGAACGGTGGAAGTGTTAAACAAGAAGAGAGAGCGAGAGAGAGAGAGAGAAAAAAAAGCATATCGCCTGTCAGAATTCAGTAGCCTTATTAAACATGATTAAGCAGCACATTTGTGTGGATTTTTCAGGATTTCTGTTCATTTACTATTTATAAAGACGTCTCGGGTAGTGACAGGCACTGTAGTTCACACGGATAAAGTGGGTTGATATTACTTTTCAAATTGTGTGATGAAGCTAATGGCACAAATTTGCTCAGAAAGGACTGGCTGAATGCTAGTTTGTGGGTCTAGCATCTGAATGTTAATTAAAAGTGAATTTGACAACAATTACTGTTGACGTTATCATTAAAAAATGAACAGCAATATCTCACTTTATTAATCACTTGATTTAAAGAAACACTCATTTTCTAGGCACTGTGTAATATGATTTTAGCTATGTTGTGGTAAACTTTCGCTAAGGCATTGTGGTCGGTCCATTGGTTTGTTCAATAAAGGGTTAATTCACCCAAAAAATTTAATTCAGCCATCATTTATTAACCTTTCACATGGTTCAAACTTTTTTTTTTAAACACATAAGTAGATATTCTGAAGAAAGCTGAAAAGCTGTAACCACTGATTCCCATGGTATTTGTTTTTCCTACTTTGCATGTCACTGGTTTTCAGCTTTCATCAAAATGTCTATTTATTTATTTATTTATTTATTTTTTGCGTTCAACAGAAGAATGAAACTGAATGTTGGGAGATGCGTAACCAGGTCCATTTTTTTGGGGACAGCAAAAGACATAACCAGGGTTACGTCTGCTCACATTTTTTTGTTTTTGCAAATCCACCAGAGGCCACTGTGTACTCTTTTTGATCATCTCAAATTTTTTATCCACCAAAGGGCGCAGTATACGCTTCAGCCAACCAGGCCAGCTTGCTGTCAACTGCCTGACTGACTGAGCCTCTCATCCACCCCCGTCCTTAAACCCAACCGATAGTGTTTTCAAAAGCAATGTATAAAATAAGCGAGTTCATTATGTTTTTAGCATTTTGCTTATTTATTTATTTACTTTTTCCTTTGTTTTACTTGAGGCGTATTGCACAAAAGTAGAATCAAGAAAGCCAAGATAAGAGAAAAAACTTGGTTTGACTTAGTTTAATTAGGTCCTCCTGATTTAGTCCGTTGCACGTTTGCTGATCCAGGATTAAAATGAGCCAATATGTCAAGCCTGGTGTAGATAGTAAATGCACATTCGTAGCATTTTAAAACACACACACACACACACACACACACACACACACACACACACACACACACACACACACACACACACACACACACACACAAATTTTTATTAAAATTTGCAATATCTCATTTGAATTTAAATGTATTATCTTTCTGTACCTAAAGATCTTGAACAAAGTCCTATTTTAATGAATATAACTGTATAAAAGTTAAATAAAACTGTTTTGTTTAAATGCACCAACAACTATTTTCTATATTCACTGAGAAATAGTTTAAAATATTCATTTTTAAAAGAGGCTGTACTCATATTTATGCTGAGCACTGTATATGTATTTTTCCTCTAATCATTCATCTATTTTTTATCTCTCTTATCTATTTTTCCCCATATTTCAATCAAAAATAGGTTAATATGAACATATAAAATAATTGCTATTAACATTTAATATATTTATTTTTAATTCTAATAGTTGGATCATAGGCTAGCTGCAAAGAATAAATCTCTATAGTAATGTAATGTAATGTAATGTAATGTGTATTTATATAACGCATTTATTGTGTATGGCCATACACCCAAAGCGCTTCACAATCATGAGGGGGGGGGTCTCTCCACACCACCACCAGTGTGCAGCATCCACTTGGATGATGCGACGGCAGCCACAGGACAACGGCGCCAGTGCGCTCACCACACACCAGCTATTGGTGGAGTGGAGAGACAGTGATAGAGCCAATTCAGTGGACGGGGATGATTGGGAGGCCATGATCGTATGGGCCGATAGAGGGACTTTGGCCAGGACACCGGGGTTACACCCCTACTCTTTCACGAGAAGTGCCATGGGATTTTTAATGACCACAGAGAGTCAGGACCTCGGTTTAACGTCTCATCCGAAAGACGGCGCCCACTGACAGTGTAGTGTCCCCTTCACTTTTACTGGGGCATTAGGACTCACTTAGACCTCAGGTTGAGCGCCCCCTGCTGGCCTCACTAACACCACTTCCAACAGCAACCTAGTGTTCCCTAGTGGTCTCCCATCCAGGTACTAACCAGGCTCAGCCCTGCTTAGCTTTAGTGAGTAACCGGTCTTGGGCTGCAGGGTGATATGGCTGTGGCTTAATTAATAACTTAATTTAGCCTGCTTTCATGCAACTGAGTCAAGGCTAAGTTCAGCTAGGATAGCCTCAAAATCCCAGCTTAATCCCTTATCTTATTTTTGTGCAATGTCGCCGGACCTAAACCCCATTGTCGCTATAAAAAAGAACATCTGTGTATGAGTTGAGCTACTGGGAAAACTGGTAATGCAGAAAAAGCCATCCATATCTAGGCTAAATATAATATAAAGAACAGAAGCCGTCATACCACCCCATAGAGTTCATTTAAAAGAGGAAATGCAGCCTCTGGCTACATAATTCCCACTCTCCAGAAATGTAGACAGAGGTACGTATCCACATTAAGTCTATGTTGCACAGTTCTGTTCAAACAGCATCTAAAAGTAGATTTTGCAATTCAGGTGCCTTTTAAAATTGGTGGAGGAGTAAGCTATTAATGAAAATATATCTTAATAATAATTGTAAACAGGGCTTACTAGGGGAGTACAAGAAAACACATCCGTCTTTCTGCTTCAAAACTAGATTTTCTTTCAGCATGGTGTCTGTTTAACCTGTTGAAAAAACTGTATTTTGTCGAACGCAGTTAAGCGTTCACAAGAGTCTTTCCATCTCCCCGATCAGAGAATGTGTGAATGTCGTGCACTTCTGTATGTGCTGAAAAATGAGAAAGTGGGAGGACAGGAAACGCATCACCAGTCAGAGTCACACAACTCCCTTCGAATTCCTCTCACTTCCTCGCACAATTACGAGCGGCTTACATACACACACACATTTCTCTGATGACAGCCCATCTACAGGGACGTGTCGAATCAGCGGCCATAAGACAGTAGGTTACAGTTCAGGAGAATTTGCAAGTTAAGTAGGCAGTGAGTGTGGAGGACATGCAGATGATCGGGAGCCACATCATGCCGTTGTTAGCTTCACATGTAGGTTAATCATGTGACAAACGCATGGAGAACATTTACTTATCGGGCCTCCCCATTGGAGAAGACATGCAAATCTAACCTAACAACTCGGAGAAGGCATCAAGAGGGATTTTGACTCAGGGAAACGGGTTTGTGTACATTACACAAGCGCAATGTTGCAGCTGGATGTGAACTGTAGCATGGAATATTGATATCATTAGCACAAAAACACTAGAGGACCCAAGATAATACAGTCAAATCAAACCGAATTGAACTGTCGTAATCACTTTGCAGGTACTGTAGGTCTCATTTGTTAACGTTAATGCTTTAACAAACCAGGGTAATTATAGTTACCTACTTACTAAGTTAAGCATTTACATTTATTAGTAAATGAATGAGTGAATTAATGACTTTAAAACAGTATAGACAATACAGAAAAACACCCCAAAACATACACAAAGCATTGAAAACTGATTCAAATTAGAATTAAAACACAATAACCCCAAAATGAGACTTAGAAACTAAAATAACAGCAAAAAAAAAGAACAAATAAGTATTTTTTATTACCTTATGTTAGTTTAATGAATGTTAATGTCGGATTACAATTCATTAATATTGAAACCAGATACAACTTTTGATCGCTGAAATGTAGCAGTAAATGTAGATGTTATTAAAGGTGCTAAGTAATATTAAGAAGTGAAACCCTGTCATAAAGTTTTACTAAAATGCAGTAACGATAAACTAAAGTAGCTTACAATGACCCCAGACAGTATGTGCATAAACCACATCATTAAAATATTCATGATATTGCTCTACATACAGTAAACATTCAAACTAAAATGGCAATTGGAAATTAAGCAGTTTTATGTGCGTTTAAAAGATCTCGAATAAATGTTTAAACGTAGACTTCTTAGCTAAAACGAGGCTAAATTTGGGCTATCAGTGAAAATCTAAGACAACTAGACTATAGCTGAAAGCCAGATTAGTCAGCAAATGAATGGATGAAGAGGGAATGAGGATTGAATGAGTACACATGGTTTATCTAAATATGTGTCTTTGATCATTAGTTATGTGCTACTTTTAGAAATCCATTCAATTTTTACTGACATACCACGTTTAGCTTTGCTTTAGCCAAGACGTCTATGTCTATTAGGTGTCTATTAAACAGAAAAAAAATCTTGATGGGAATAAACAATGCCAGATTTTTTTTTTTTTTTTTTTTTGCTTGTTCCGTTTTTGAAACATAGCTATTATACTTAAATATATATATATATATATATATATATATATATATATATATATATATATATATATATATATATATATATATATACATTTACATATATATATATATATATATATATTTATTTTTTTTTTTTTTTTTTTTGCCATATAAGACAATAAATGTCAAATGGATGCACATTTTCTCTGATACAACAGCATTGAGACAATATGAGGGTAAATTATTCTGCATATACATTTGAACAGAGCATTTTTTTTAATTCCAGTGTTTCCAAATGCATCTTGTCCACACAAAGAAAAAAAATTGGTGCTGACATGTCGAAAATGTTCGTAAATCTTTTCTTGATCTTAAATCGAACAATATTTTTGCCAAATGAAATCAGCAAATTCACTTTGCATTAACTTCCAAAGAAAATGGATGAACTGTGAACGAGTAAAAAATTATAAGATCAAGTCATGACTATATATGCTTATAAGGCAAGGCAATGCAAGTTTATTTATATAGCACATTTCATACACACTGCAATTCAAAATGCTTAACACCAGTTAAGGAAAATGTACCTAGTGTTGGAGCACATCTGATCATTTCTAGAAGCTGATTCAAGCAGCAGGAGGCGCAGCTGAAGGCGGATTCACCCCGATTTGAATAAACTCCTGAAATGTCAAGTTTATATGATTCTAATGATATGAGTGTTTTCCATGAGTCATATCTGTGAAGTATTGAGGTCCTATTGTAGGCCGTTTAGGGATTCATAGACAAGTAATAATACTTTAAATTCTATTCTGAATGTAGCTGGGAGCCAGTGTAAATACCTGAGGAAAGGTGTGATGTGCTCTAATTTCCTGGTTCTGGTCAGAATCCTGGCAGCAGCATTCTGGATGAGATGTAACTGTCTGACTGTCTTTATGTCTTTATGGAAGGCCTGTGAGGAGTCCATTACAGAAATCCAACTTACTGCTGACAAAAGCATGAACAAGTCTTCACTGGAAACAAAGCATCTGATTCTTGCAATGTTTTTGAGATGGTATTATGCTGATTTACTTACTGCTTTGATATGACTACTCAAATTTAGATCTGACTTCAGAATCACTGGCGAAGCAGTGGTGCAGTAGGTAGTGCTGTCGCCTCACAGCAAGAAGGTCGCCGGGTCGCTGGTTCCATCCTCGGCTCAGTTGCCATTTCTGTGCGGAGTTTGCATGTTCTCCCTGCGTTCGCGTGGGTTTCCTCCGGGTGCTCCGGTTTCCCCCACAGTCCAAAGACATGCAGTACAGTTGAATTAGGTAGGCTAAATTGTCTGTAGTGTATTAGTGAGTGTATGGATGTTTCCCAAAGATGGGTTGCAGCTGGAAAGGCATCCGCTGCATAAAAATGTGCTAAATAAGTTGGCGGTAAATCCCGCTTTGGCGACCCCGGAATAATAAAGAGACTAAAAATGAATGAATGAACTTTAGAATCACACCAAGAATCTTGACCTTATTTTTTGTTTTTAAGTTACTGAACTTAACATAAAAACCTATCATAGTGAACTTAATGTAACTTAGTTAGCCATGCTTTAACTTATTTTAAGTCATATAAACTCAGTTTAATGCAACGGAAGTTAAATCTGATTCAATTTCAACATTTAAAGTGATTACTCGAAATTCTGAAATGCTGAAAAACCACTGAAAATTCTGTCATCATTTACTCACCCTGCACTTGTTCCAGTTTGTGTTTCCTTCTTCTGTTGAATGTAAAAGAACATACTTTGAAGAATGTTTGGGGGGAAAATCTAGCATTTTTTTCCAATGCATGTCAATGGCTTTTGGTTTGCAACATTCTTCAGAATATCTTTTTTTGTGTTCTCAACAGAATAAAGAAACGTATAATAGTGTAAAAACACATGGGTTTGAGTAAATGACAAGGAAAGATTCATTTTTGAGTGAACTATATCTTTAGACAACCACAAATTGTCTACAGCAAGAGAAAATTTCGATGCATTTTCAAAAATATATCAGGATTCATCTAGACAGTAGAGTGTCCAAAATCATTTTGTGGTTATCGGTTTGCTAATTCAAAGCTATTAGCATCACTAAACCACATCAAAAACCCAAAGGTGCTAAACATCCCGTTCCCAGAAAGGAACCATACAAAGGTTACAAGTTCAATCCCAGCAAACACTGACTCTGCAATGGAGAGTTTGTAACCACTGGGCTCTTGAGGAAGACACTTAACCTCAGGCGGCTCCGCAGGGACCGTCCATGAAATTAACTCACTCTAATGTGCTTTAGATTAGAAGTGCAGGCAAATAAACAGAGCGCTTGACCCTATCGCATTACAACCTTTATTTCTGTAGGATACAAACAGGTGAGACGTCCTTATAGCTCAGAGAGTGCCGGCACATAAAAAATGCAATCACATTCCCCGTTCACTCTGCTCAATTAGTCCTCATCAAAAAAGGAATATTCCCATGTAAAATATACAGAGGGAAGTCTTTTAATCATTTTAAAAAGGCTCGTGCTCCACATGTCTGGGAAGATTTCAAGGATGCAGCCAATTAGAAGTGTGAAAGTCGGAATCTACTTGGCGAGTTTAGTTGGGCTTACATATGGCATACGCTGGCGTTTCTATAATTTAGCAGCGCTGCAATTAACAGTTATAATATATGGTAGTTTCCCGTGAAGGTCTAATTTGAAGGTTTTGCACATCTGCATATGAAATATGGAATATCATTGCGGTCTTTGTTACGATTGACTTCAAGTTTCTGAACACTTTAACATATCAGAGCTAAGCCGATGAAGAGAGACATCGAGGAATCTAAAATGATGAGAAAAATGGTGCTTTTCCTGAAATCTGTTTGATCTAATGTTCCTGAAGTGACATTTGAACATTTTCTCATTAGAAAATAGTAATGCAATATATATATATATATATATATATATATATATATATATATATATATATATATATATATATATACAGTTGAAGTCATAATTATTAGCCCCCCTTGGATTTTTTTTCTCTTTTTTTGAATATTTCCCAAATGATGTTTAACAGAGCAAAGAAATTTTCACAGTATGTCTGATAATATTTATTCTTCTGGACTAGACTTCTTCTGGACTAGTCGACTTCTTTCGACTAGAATAAAAGCAGTTTTCAATTTTTTAAGCACCACTTTAAGGACAAAATTATAAGCCCCTTTAGGCAATTTTTTTTTTTTTGTCTACAAAACAAACCATCGTTATACAATAATTTGCCTAATTACCCTAACCTGCCTAGTTAACCTAATTAACCCTTTAAATGTCACTTTAAGCTGTACAAAAGTGTCTTGAAAAATATCTAGTCAAATATTATTTACTGTCATCATGGCAAAGATAAAATAAATCAGTTATTAGAGATGAGTTATTAAAACTATTATGTTTAGAAACCTGTTGAAAAAATCTGCTCTCTGTTAAATAGAGCAGATTAGGGGGCTAATAATTCTGACTTCAACTGTATATCTGTTATAAATTAGATTTTTTTACTGTAATAAGTTCATTATAAAATCATTAAAATGCAGTATTAGTTAATGTAAAGCAATGTTTTCTAGTTATTTTAAAATATTGTTGAATAAATTAGGAAATTACCCATGCCAACTATATTTGCCTTCGACCAACTGTCTCCACTTCACTTCCTAATCTGCAATTGCCTCTCTGAATATCACACTAACTGTACCCCAAAAAAAAAAAAAAAAAAAAATTACTAATACTACTAATACTTCCCTTCTTAGACTTTACAGACCTGAAACTTGCCTATAGCACTTATTCATTGTTGCTCTTAGTTGTGTAAATTGCTTCCTTGTCTTCATTTGTAAGTCGCTTTGGAAAAAGCGTCTGCTAAATGACTAAATGTAAATGTAAATGTAAAGTAGTCTCAATAAAGTTTTTTTTTTTCTTTTTTGCCCTTCATAAGAAAAAGTTTGGGCAACCCTGGGCTAAATCAAATAATAAATTAAGAATAGAAGCATGCCATAGTTTCTATCAAATTCTACTTGCTACATGCAAACTCCACAAAGAATCACCAACTGACCTAGCCAAGACTCGAACCTGCGACCTTCTTGCTGTGAGGCAATCGTGCTACCCAATGTGCCATTGTGACGTCCATAACCAATTTCATAAGGCCTAATTATATGCAGCATTGTCCATGACCTATATTTAGGGAAGTAGGGCCATATAATTTGTGTTTTTACTGTATTAAATACATTATACATGCGAAGAGTCCCTGTAAACCACTAATACCAACGTGTGTGAGTGTGTATGTGTGTGTGTGTGTGTGTGTGTGTGTGTGTGTGTGTGTGTGTTTCTGGCTTTGAAAGGCTCCTGGAAGCCATCTGGCAGTTCGGGGTGGTTAATATCCAAGAAATAATCCATTTACAGCTTTATATCTACAGCTTGAACACTCTCTTGTCCTCCTAAAGCGCCGCAGCCTTTGGTGATTCAGCTGGAGACTGACAACTTTTCAGATGTATATGCAGCGCATTATGTAAACCAGTAGAGCAAAAAAAAAAAAAAAAAAGAAGCGTTTTGTACTGTGTTTTCTCCAGGGTAAGAGTCTACCTGGATGCTGATGTTACAGAGTAAGATTGCTATTTTATAAAATATAAAAATACAATAAATAAATAAAGATACACAAATATTAAAACATAAATATAATAAATATATATGTATATAAATGTTATTGACTAAATACGTACATAAATATTTTAAAATGAGACCAAAGAACAAAATGAAGTAAAACTGTCAGTCTTTTATAGTAAATGAGAAATAATAATAATAAACATATTCAATCAAAAAGGATCCTTTATATTCAATTGTTAGATTTTGATAGAAAAAATAAGAAAAAAGCCTAAAGTTTTATTTAAATTGACTGATTAAATTAGACTGCAGAAAATAAATAAAAACTGCATTCTTTCACAGTAAAATGCAAATAAATAAATAAAAAAGCCCCTACTCACTCAAACAATGATAAAAACTCTTATTGCTATTCATTTCATTGTTATTCATTCATTCATTTATTTTCTTTTCACCCTAGTCCCTTTATTAATACGGGGTCGCCACAGTGGTATGAACCGCCAACTTATCCAGCACCTTTTTTATGCAGCAGATGCCCTTCCAGCCGCATGCAATCAATTTTATTGTTACATAATGCGATAATTAATAATAATAATAATAATAATAATAATAATAATAAACTTTTGCGGAAGTCTGAATTTTTAAAGATGCGATATTCCTATACATAAACTGCTAATTTGACTTTAAAATAACTATATTCTTGCTTAAAAACTCTTAAAATTTGATTTTCTGGCATAATTGATGTATTTTTCTAATTTTGCAGATTTCCTGTCCAACATTATGAAAATTAATAAATGAATGAATGAATGAACATAGTAACATAAAACAGTAGTTGTATCGAGTATTATATATGTAATCTATTAAATTACCCAATAAATTGCATTTTTAACGCTTATCCCCACTCCAACCCTAAACCCAACCATCACAGTACTGTAAAAATATTAATTATTGTTATACAGTGTCATAAAAATGCTGCTATATTAAAGTGCATATAGCACTTCGGGCTGGCCGTGCAGACTTTACCCACGGAGCTGCCGCTGACTGCCTGGAGTCTGGAGTCGACGTTTTTAAAATTGCGCTATCCTCATAAACTGCTGATTTGACTTTAAAATAACTATATTCTTGCTTGAAAAACTCTTAAAACTTGATTTTGTGGTATAATTCATGAGTATTTTTTAAATTTTGCATATTTCCCATCCATCATTAACAGCCCTTGTCGATTTCTTGTGCAGCACATACGAGTTGCTATTGTTACTACCAACACAATCTCACAGTAGTT
This sequence comes from Danio rerio, assembly GCF_052040795.2. NCBI lineage: Eukaryota > Metazoa > Chordata > Actinopteri > Cypriniformes > Danionidae > Danio > Danio rerio. The sequence continues at coordinate 45,434,765 of NC_141032.1, read as the reverse complement.
CATAACTTTTTTAATTAGTGGCTAATTATAATTATAATAGGCATGACCTCATTCATACAATTTGCTCCTCCCCAAATGACGATTGGGTTTAGAGGCGGGGTTTGGTGCCACACCTCCTTTTCAAAATCATACATTTTTGCGCAAATTAACCACTAAATAGACAAAACCTAAAATAATTACGTTTCCTCATGAGATAAGGCTGTACCTACAAATATTTCGGAGAAGCAAATTTCGAACTGTGTGCAAAACTGACTGGAACTATACCTGTGCATTTAAACAAATAAAAGGCACAACCTCCATCCAATTAGAAACAAGAATTTCAACAGACCATGGAATAAATAAATAATAATCAATTAATTAAACACATAATCACTAAATAAAAAACAATCTGTTTTAGTAAAAATATTTAAATTGGCGCAGTGGGTAGCACATTCCCTGATTCAAGCCCCGGCTAGATCAGTGGGCATTTCTGTGTGGAGTTTGCATGTTCTCCCTGTGATCATGTGGGTTTCCTTAGGGTGCTCCGGTTTTCCCCACACTCCAAACACATGCGTTATTGGTAAATTGGTCGTAGTGCATGTGTGTGCATGTGAGTGTGCATGGGTGTTTTCCAGTGATGGGTTGCAGCTGGAAGGGCATCTGCTATATAAAACATAAGCTGGATAAGTTGGCGGTTCATTGCACTGTGGTAACCCCAGATTAATAAAGGTACTAAGCCCAAAAAAATGAATGAATGACAAAATCGTGCAAAATAAAATACCGTATAAGCATATAGACACCAATTATTCAAATATATGTATATATGTATATACTTCTATATGTAAATGTGTAATTGTCTTCCATATTCACTACTACAGCCAATATTAGGATCAAATAAAACTGCATATGAAAACCATTACATAAAATGCCCTGCCAGAGCCGGTGTACTGTGCATCTCACTGTATTTTCTCCAGGGTGAGCATCTACCTTGACATCAGCACCCGATTGAGCAGAAAATATCTGCTAATATTCACAGCGGTGCTCCAATATATCAAACTACGGCCGGGTAAATATTTGCCACGTGTTATTGCAGCGCATAAACCACAGGGTATTTGAAGAGGTGAAAGGTCGCGCCTAATGCCGTCCCGAGAGACGCTAGTTTTGTATATAACCAAATGCAGGAATCCCCAGCGGAGCAATGCAGGACACTGTAAACGGCCGTACGCTAGTGTGTGTGGCTAAGGACAGTAAATATGTAAAGGAGATGGCTCATAAAGCGTCATTATTAAACGAGTGACAAGGCTAATAGCGTATATCTGTGTGCTCCGTCGCCATTAAAAAGCGCTCGGCGAAGGCAAATAGAGAGTTGGGTTATAACCTAACAAGGTGCAATTTTATCCCCACAGATCTCGCACGTATTTTTTTTAAGGCTATTTAAAGTCAAGAATAGCTTCTGTTTAAGCCCTCTTGATCTACTCGGAAAAGAAAGCTGAATATTTAATGCCAAACTAGCTTTGATAGGACTTTTTTTTTCCTCGCCGCTAATTAAAGCCACATTTCAGGGGTAAGGTGAGTATACAGGAGCACCGGGTGGAATATTGAACATTTCTGGTCAGCAGAAACGCTACCTCTATTAAATCAGGCTTAGCATGAACGGCTTTGGTTGGGCTTTTTTGGATCACCGAGGCTCGTTTATGGGCTGGATAACGGGCCGGACGGGAAACAGGACATTATTGTAGCTCATCTGTCAAGAGATTCTGCAGGATTAATAATGGATGCCATGTTTAAGCAGGCTTGTCCATTAGGAAAGAGACATCATTTATTCATTCAGATTGGGTGAAACCATCCAGCCTCGCGAACGGGGACCATTCCACATTTTCAGCTCAGTCGCACTAATAATGCAGCAAATGCACTGTGGATTGATGTTTTTAGAGCAATGATAATATTATTACCGGCTCTTGACGGATATTAAGTATTCTTGAATATTGTATGTGTGAAGTTACGGGTGCATGGCTTCGCTTGCCCTGCTGTTACGCAAGCCATCGCTTCAATCATGCACTACATTAAAGAAGCTTCAACATGTTAAAGAAATATGCTCTAGATACTGTCATTATTTAAAGCTTAAAACGTGACAATACATTTCGCAGGACGCTTATAGCACAATAGAAGTGGCTAAGAGCCCATATTTAAACATTATAAATTATATCAATATATTTGAAAATATGAGCATATTATTAAAAAAAGAATTGGATATTCTTGCAATATTTTGAAATATATGTTCATATATTTTATAGTGCAAAAGCTATGTGAAATACAAACATTATCTAAAGTCTGATATACAATCACTGGCCACTTTATTAGGTACACCTTACTAGTGCCAGGTGAGACCCCCTTTTGCCTTCAGAACTGCCTTAATCCTTTGTGGCATAGATTCAACAAGATACTGGAAATACTTCTCAGAGATTTTGCTCCATATTGACATGATAGCATCACGCAGTTGCTGCAGATTTGTCTGCTGCACATCCGTGATGCCAATCTCCCGTTCCACCACAACCCAAAGATGCTCTATTGGATTGAGATCTGGTGATTGTGAGTTCTGTGAACTCATGTTAAAGAACCCAGAAACCAGTGCTTCATGACATGGGCTGTTATCCTGCTGGAAGTAGCCATCAGAAGATGGGTACACTGTGGTAATAGAGGCATGGACATGACCAGCAACAACACTCAGGTAGGCTGTGGCGTTGACACAATGCTCAATTGGTACTAATGGGTTTAAAGTATGCCAAGAAAATCTCCCCCACACCATTACACCACCACCAGCCTGAACTGTTAATACAAGGCAGGATGGATCCATGTTTTCATGTTATTGACGTCAAATTCTGACTCTACCATCCGAATGTCATAGAAGAAATAGAGACTCATCAGACTAGGCAAACTTTTCCAATCTTTTATTGTCCAGTTTTGGTGAGCCTGTGCCAATTGTAGCCTCAGTTTCCTGTTCTTAGCTGAAAGGAGTGACACCCAGTGTGGTCTTCTGCTGCTGTAGCCCATCCGCCTCAAGACGTGTTGTGCGTTCAGAGAGTTGTGCGTTCCTCTGCAGACCTCGATTGTAACGAGTGCTTATTTGAGTAACTGTTGCCTTTCTATCAGCTTGAACCAGTCTGGCCATTCTCCTCTGACCTCTGGCATTAATAAGGCATTTATGAGAACTGCCGCTGGATATTTTATCTTTTTTTGACCATTCTCTGTAAATCCTAGAGATTGTTGTGCGTGAAAATCCCAGTATATAAGCAGTTTCTGAAATACTCAGACCAGCCCGTCTGGCACCAACAACCATGCCACATTCAAATCACCATTCTTCCCTATTCTAATGCTCGTGCTGAACTGCAGCAGATTGTCTTGATCATGTCTACATCCCTAAATACATTGAGTTGCTGCCATGTGATTGGCTGATTAGAAATTTGCGTTAACAAGCAGTTGGACAGGTGTACCTAAAAAAGTGGCCGGTGAGTGTAAGTAATATGCCATATGTGCTGTATGGTCATATCTAAAAGTACTATATAAGAGTTTACTATTACCTTAAACCAACTGTTTACATTGAAAAATTATCATGAGTTCTGCAATATTATACAACTAGGCTCAACAATTGCTAGCGAGATAGCAGTGATAAGAATAATATAAACATTTACTCATTTTCTTTTCGGCTTAGTCCCTTTATTAATCCGGGGTCGCCACACTGGAATGAACGCCAACTTATCCAGCATATGTTTATTACGCAGTGGATACCCTTCCAGCCGCAACCCATCACTGAGAAACATCAATACACTCTCAATCACACACATACACTACGGACAATTTAGCCTACCCAATTCACCTATTGTGCATGTCTTTGGACTGTGGGGGAAACCAGAGCACCCTGAGGAAACCCACACAAACACGGGCAAACCATGCCAACTGACCCAGCTGGGGCCCGAACCAGCGACCTTCTTCCAGTGAGGTGATCGTGCTATCCACTGCACCACCTTTACGTCCATAATACAAACATATAATAAATAAATAAATAAATATATATTTACAAATAGGGCAGTCTTTCATCATTTATTGCACCCAAATAATTTAAAATAATATCCATCTGTATATTATGAGGAAATAAAGCCCAAAAATAACATTTCATTTCATCCACATTAAAGGTGGACATAAAAAAAAGCTCCATCTCTATGCTTCAGGAAGCATGTGTCTTCACTTATCATGATTTATTCATCCGCAGTGGCATTACATCATTAAAGTTTCTTAAAAATTAATAATCTGAATGAAGATAAAAACAACACTTGGGCAGAGCATAACATTGCTTATATTTATTAATGTCCATTGTTATTTTAGCATGTTTACATATGTATGTGTTGTTATTGTGGCCCACTGACTTCCCAAATGGGAATTAAAACCAACTGCCCTCAGGACAAATGTTACTATTCATCCATGAATCTCAGGACCTTTTATTACATGGGGGTCTGATATCTAAAATGAGCCAATTACAAAGTCGTCCCAGACTGTTAAACATGCAGACGCTAAACGTTGAGCTCCACTGAGTGTTTGCATGCGCTCTCATTGTTTCAAGTGAAGCAATCAAAATTTTGCATGACTTTTTTGGGGGGTTCTTTGTTGGGTCAAATCAATCTAAAGGACACGCATGCATCATTAAAATAAAGGGCCACCGACGCGCTTGTTCTGGATAAGTTCAGACAACTGTAAGCCACTGAAGTGATATTGTCCTGCTTTGTATGTGCGTTCATTATCAGTTAATGAGGTTCAGACGGAATTAAAAGAAAGAACAATTTCTCACCTCACAGGTGTTATCGAAATGAATGATTTCACATCCGTCCCATTCAGCGCTTCACACATTCAGATAGGCCACATGGAATGACTTTCTTCTCTGTGTTGACATATTTCCTGATAAAACAAGAATTTGTGATGGGTCATTCATTCATTCATTCATTCATTCATTCATTCATTTATTCATTCATGTTTTTATTAAATAGCATGAACTAAAGTTTGCTCATTTGTTCGTTTGTTCTTTCGTTCATTAATTTGTTAATTCGTTAATTCATTCATTCATTCATTCATTCATGTTTTTATTAAATGAAGCATGAACTAAAGTTTGCTCATTCATTAATTTATTCATTCACTCATCAATCCATGTTTTATTAAATTATGCCATGAAGTGAAGTTTGCTCATTCATTCATTCATTCATTCATTCATTCATTCATTCATTCATTCATTCATTCATTCATTCATTCATTCATGTTTTTATTAAATGAAGCATGAACTAAAGTTTACTCATACATTCATTTATTCATCCAATCATTCATTCATTAATTTATTCATTCACCCATTCATTCATGTTTTTATTCAATTATGCCATGAACTAAAGTTTACTCATTTATTCATTCTTTTATTAAATAAAGCCATGAAATAAACTTTGCTCATTCATTCATTCATTCATTCATTCATTCATTCATTTATTTATGCATTCAATCATTTATTCATTCATTCTTTTATCAAATGAAGCAATGAACTTAAGCTTGCTAATTCATACATTCATGTTTTATTAAATGAAGCCATGAACTAAGGTTTGCTCATTCATTCCTTTATTCATTCGTTTGTTTTTTATTAAATTAAGTCTCAAACTAAGGTTTGCTTATTCATTCATTTATTCATTCATGTGTTTTTTATAAAATGAAGCCATGAACTACAGTTTGCTTATTCATTCATGTTTTATTAAATGAAGCCATGAACTAAAGTTTGCTCATTCATTCATTTGTTCATTCATGTTTTATTAAATGGAGCCATGAACTACAGTTTGCTCACTCATTCATTCAGTCGTTCATTTATTTATGTTTTTATTAAATGAAGCATGAACTAAAGTTTGCTCATTTGTTCATTTGTTGTTTCTTTCGTTAATTCGTTAATTAATTAATTCATTCATTCATTTATTCATGTTTTATTACATGAAGCATGAACTAAAGTTTGCTCATTCATTAATTTTTTCATTCATTCATCAATTCATGTTTTATAAAATTATGCCATGAAGTTCATTCATTCATTCATTCATTCATTCATTCATTCATATTTCTAATAAATAAAGCCATGAACAAGTTTGCTCATTTCTACATTTATGTTTTCAATAAATAAAGACATGACCTAAAGTTTGCTCATTCATTCATTCATTCATTCATTCATTCATTCATTCATGCATTCATCGCTCACTTATGTTTTTTTATTGCTCACACAACATTTTTAATCAAATTACAGAATCTAACTAACCTTAGTTTTTTTTCCTCGAAAACTATTTATGCCTATTTGCATTCCTATGCTGTTTTATTATAGTCATTATATAATAAATGGCATTACATAGTCTTAAAATGGAAACAATATACTCATGGCAATAATTTGTCACAATATATCTCACAGTCATTGTGACTAATTATTGTACAGTAGATGTGCTGTGTGTTACAGTAGAGCCTGTAAGTTAATAAATACAGGTCAACTTTTAGTAGTATACCAGTCTATATTTACATTCGGATATGATCTAAAAACCACCAAAGACCCAATTATGATTCCATTTGGCTTTTTAATAGCATCCATATGAACATCATCAATGGCCTCTTTTTACGTCCCAGCCTCTTAAAACGCAGCTCTCCCTCTATAAATTTCCATTCAAATCTTTTTTCGCATTGACGCACAGTGTCGCTACTAGTCGTATAAGTTTAACATTCACGTCTGTTCAGACTTCCGTACAATCAGAAACAGGAAAGCCCCGTTATTAAAAGCAGCGGCGGCGTGATTCCCTCCATTTTCTACTGAATCTGAGCCTCCCGTCCTGTGCTGTACTGTGTTAAAGTAGTCAAGACTAGGCCTGTAAGCTCTCGTTCTCCTGGTAAAGGTCAAGCAGCCCTTTTCTAAACAGTAATTGTGTATGATAGGTTAAGCATGTAATATGCAGCGGTGCTGAAAGCGGCTTCTCACCCGTTCACGAACTGACCCGTTCCACTTCATAATGGCGATGTTGTAAAAGTGCAGACGCCTGCTGGGTCGAGCTGTTAGCTGTAAGGCTGAAGGCTGAATGCCTGTTTCAGTGTGTTTTACGCAGCGATCAGACTGTCCGACGTTCAGTTCTGCTCTAATAAGCCGACTGTCAAAAAACCATCCGCCGTTTCACTCTCATTCTCTCCTGTTTATGAAGCTCTTTAGGCCCCGACTGTCAAAAGTTCCACTGTGGCGCTTGATCTTTTGGCAACAAGTGCTATAATTGAGCCACACAGATATAAGAAAGTTCCATAAAGTTCCATTTAGTGTGCCATTTTTTGATGATCACCTCAATAAAAATGCTGTAAAATATAGCAAACATAAACCGACTATAGTGTTCCCTCTGTATAGTAGAGTGTATGATTTATTGACCTGGTGGTTGTGTTATGTTTGGGATAAAGTGCATCCAGAAAGTTGTTATCGCAGAATAAAGCCTGACAGGTTTATCAGCAGCTTGACACTAAGTGGAGCACTGTTGTATAAGACTGAAGGGCTGTGAAAACAACCCTCCTGGATGTACTTTACCCTGCTTATTACATGACTACTAGTTATGGGTCGTTCATGAACGATTCATTCATTTTGAACGAATCTTCAATATGACTTGGGAACTACGAGTCCTCTCAGGGAGTGATTCGTTCAAACGCGCGTGCGCACATTTGTGCAGGTAGTATCGTTAATTTCAAATCTTCATCGCATTGGCAGAAGCCAATCATATGCGTTTAGAGCTGGAAAAAGAATTGATCCGCTCACCTCTAGAGTCCTCTATCGGGTCTGAGTCACTCGTTCATCACGGGCCAATCATACGCGTTTCGAGCCGGAAAAAGAATTGAACCACTCATCTCTCGAGTCCTTGGGTTTAAGTCATTCTGTCACGTGATGAACGAACGATCATGGCTCCTATCGGCTTAGACTGTGCATTGGTTAAGATTATATGTGACTGTCAGTGTACCGTGAATGAACCCCTGACATTTGAAGACATAAAGAGGTGAGCTGAGCAAAGAGACAAAAATGCCTTCATAGACAAAAGAGCAGGTAAACATTGAAATATTATTTTCTCCTTCTTATATTCTATTTATGACTTATTTGTCCTGTGATCAACCTTTTAGGCTAGTTGTAGATGTGTTTGGAAGCAATTTGTAACATTTTAATAATATTTTGGCAAATTGAACCAAATGAATGAAATGACTCGAAAAAAGATTCAAAGATCCGAGTCAGTAAAATGATTCGAACTTCCCATCACTAATGACTACTTGCCAGAAAATAAAAATAAATTACAGACAAAGCGTTGTTATGAGCCGTAAAAGTTAATTAATTCTTTAATTGAACGCAAGGCTGAAAGAAACGAAAGTGAAGCGTATTAGGCAAACAATAACCTGCGCATTAGTCAGTCACAAGATGGCGCCAAACAGTTCCAAAACAGGCTCATTCTGAAATCGTAGCCCTATATACATTTCTGGAGATCACAAATTATGTAGCCAGAAGAACGTATGGCTGCATTTAATCTTTAAAACGATTGCTACGAGGCAGTATTTCATCGCTCCTTTTCTCGCTTACCAGCTGACTGCTTGCCTTCGTATGGATAATTTTCCGCTGTTAATCGTTTGTCCAGTAGCTTGACACATAAAGGCTGATTTATATTCTGCGTCAAGCGCAGAATGCTACGGCGCAGCCTTGCGTGAATGCATAGCCCTTGCCATGGCACACCTCTCAAAAAATTTTACTACACGTCGCAACAACGCGTAGCGCAAGCTCTGTGATTGGTTGGCTTGGAAGCACTGACGAGTGTGGGCGGGACCTAAAGCCCTGCAAATCCGTTGGAGTGAGTGTTTACAAGTGTTGACTGTTTACACGGAGATCAGGATGGAGACTGTTGGTTTGTGTTTACCTTATGGTTAAAGTTGTTGCACGTCTTTGAACCACTTGTACATTAAGGAAGCTTTCAGAAGAGCGAAGACACAGAGGACAATAAACACCTCAATGCCAACTAGCGTTTCGGAAGTGTTATTGCAGAGCAAGAAGTATGAATGCACAGCTACGTGCGTTTCATGCGCCGTGGGTCACGCTGATCACTTGATGCAGAAGTATAAGGCAGGCTTGTTGGCAGACTTGAAATGCATAACAGAGTTGACCACGACTACGGGGTGTTTGAGTCCGGTGAAGGATGGTCCTAGAAAGCAGGTAAGACAAAAATAAAAGCTGAAAAATCAAATAAACCAAATAACAAGGTGAGAATGTGGTAAAATCTGAAAATGAGGTAAAAATCAGGAGAGGGGTTTATTTTTCTGGATTGCTTTTTAAAAAACCATTTGTTTGCTTTAGAGAAGGTGTAAGCGGGTCAATCGGTGCTTTTTAAAACAGTATTGGTGGGGTTTAGGGAAGGGGGAGAGTGGGGGCTTCGGTTGGTTGGTCAGTCAGTCAGTCAATCGACAGCGGCCTCTGGTGGATTTATGTGAGAACAGCAGCCGCAAATGGCACTCGCTTGAAAAATTTGAGCTATGAAAAAACCGTAGCTCCTGAAAAGTAGCTCTCTCCAGAAATGTACAGTATATAGGGGTACCTAATCAGAAAAAGCCTGGGTTGACATGATCATTATCCAGCTTTTACATGGCTACTTTCCACATAAGTGGTAATGATTGATAATACATTTTGATTTGAGTATTTATTTAGCTCGGTAAAGGGATAGTTCACCCAAAAAATAAAATTTAACCCTCGCTTGTGTGACTTTAAACCTTTATGAGTTTTTTTTTATTTTCTTCCAAAGTAGAAATAATAACAACAATATGGAAGCTACTGGTATTTTTCAAAATATCTTTTTTCGTTTATCTTCAATTTATATCTAATATTGGTATAAAAGCAATTTATATATATATATATATATATATATATATATATATATATATATATATATATATATATATATATATATATATATATATTTTTTTTTTTTTTTTTTTTTTTTTTTTAACGCCAATGTTAGATCAAAATGGTCAATTGACATTAAATCGACAAATGTTTTGGCATCAAGGTGCCCACTGGGATGAAAAGGACAAAAATAAATTAGTTATTAAAACTAGTATTAAAAATGTCTTGAAAAAACCTCTCCCAGTTAAACAGCACTTTGGGAAATATTTTCAAAATAATTCAAATTTCACAAGAGAGCAAATAATCTAATAAACATACTGTATCTCACATGCAAAACTCAGCGGGTATTAACCCAAGCTACAGTACAACTTTAAAGCAAAATGAATCACTTCAAATGAAAGTGTCGAATGCATAAATCTAAACATAACAATCAATACAATTTAATTTTTAGTGCATTCACACATCTAATGCAAAATTCTCTCCATTAAATCACTCACAAAATTATCCACTCCTCACCAATGCATGTCCAATTTAGCAGCTTTACCTCAACACTATAATGGTAAGCATGGTCAGTAATAAAACTTTACTAAACCCCGTCACCTGTGTGTACAGTCCTGAATGTTTGATCAGCACGTTCAGCAGAAAAGCCAGATACGGCAGGCCTAATTTGAAGGTGCTATCTGGTGTAGGTATGTTAATGAGTCTTGGGGCACTTGGGTTTCTGTCTCTATGTGTATCGACTGCTGAGGAGAACCTGGCAGAACTAATCCGGCTGTCTGATCTCCCTGCTGCTTCATGCCACTCTGTTAATTACCGAGCTGCTATTGACAAGCTCTCAGCTCAGAGCGCTGATCCATCAGCCGCAGTACAGAGCGATTAGACCATCACTGGCCAAATTTCCAAACGCCTATTATTCACTTAAGAGAGGAATGACAATGCGTCCTTCTCGTACCTGGATCGCTGTTAGAGAGAGTGCGAAATAAGCCGTCTCTCCTCTGTGGGACCCTCGAAGAGTTCACAGCCGGAGAATTTGACTGAAATTAAAATTAAATGCTGTTAGCACATTTGGGTTGGAATGTGAAGTAAAGATGCTATTGTCTTCGTAGTCTAGCTATCGTTTAAATTGTGATTTTGTTTACACTAAACAATAGCAACTGGCTAATGTTGAATAATTAACCAATAAGTTAGCATAAGTTACAAAATATATAATTTTTTTTTATACTTTTCCATTTTGCTACATGGTTATCCTTTCATTAAAAATAGTTAGGAACAATGTTGGGCAGAGTTACTTTTAAATGTATTTGAATGTGCTACATGCAAGTCTGACACCCAGTGGTTGAACTAGGTATTGCACTCCTGGATCAAAACAAATGCAAGCGCAGGTTGCCAGACTGACGACAGGAGTGAATGATTTATATTGTGTTCTCAATTAAAGCAACAGCACCTGATAGAAGGAATATTGTCCATATTAAAAGGAGTTTTTGTCCTAAGACCTCAAATTGATAAATTAGAAATGCTTGTATTTCTCACAGGTGAACAACAGGAAAACAGACAATGTTCACTACAGGTACACCTCATGTGCTTAATGTTAAATGCTAATAATGTAAGTTTGATTGCCATTTTACGTGACATTTATTGCCATACTACTGAAAGCACCTCAGATCTTAAAATAAACCATTTGAAATTAAACTTTAGAACTAAACACACATTAGTGATTCAGCATGTACATTTAAAAAGGAAATGTTTTAAATAGAGTATAAACCTTATCATTTTGTAAGGGCACTTTTCTGTGCTTCTGAATGGCTTTATTTACATTTCTGTCGTGTTGAAGCATGTTGTCAGTACACGTGATTACAACATAACCTGCACACCTAATGTTTACACTCATAATATTTATATCATTTGCTAATTATTAACCTCATGTGGAACTCTGATTTTGGAGTCTGCTACTGTCCACTGGAGGTCATATTTCAGTCACAGACACATGCTTTCAGAACCTTTCTGAATGAATGAATGAATGAATGAATGAATGAATGAATGAATGAATGAATGAATGAATGGAATACCCTGTTGTCCATCAAGGCAATTCGGGCTGCTGAAATATAATTGGCTAAACTGGCATTGGGCAGGTTAAAATGACCAAAACAAAGACAGACGGTCCGACACGGAAACCACATTTTCAAAGCAAAATATCTGACTTCAGCATAGTTTTTCAGATAAACAAGTATGTTCACTTGGCATGTTTCTTAATTATCTGCAAACATATTATGGTATTTTTATGAGTTAGAAGAGTCAAAAACTTACATACAGCATCTTTAAAGATATTTCTTTAAAAAAAGGAAAGTAATGTGTTATGATGCGTTTGTGTAACTTTTCCCATCTGGGATGGGCTTGCTTGGTAGTAAAAATGTAGAAAACAAATGTATATTTTTGATAAGAGTAAAACCACCAAATGTAAAATGCAATTTGCATTTTTATATTTTCAAAATATTTCCTTCTGTCCAATATAATAATGATGACATAATGATGTTTCTACTATACAAACTATATTCTCTCGCCCTACCACTAAACCAAACCCTTAAATTTTTACATTGTCAAAACACTCCATTCTGTCTGATTTATAAGCATGTTTACCCATGGGGACCCCTCAATTTTAGGGTGACACATGTCCCCATGAGTCTGCATGTATTCAGATTTAAGTCCCCACAGTGATATAAAAACAAGCATGCACACACACACACATACAGATACTTGTTCCTATATCCCAGTAGGGACACTTAGACATTATAATGCTTCTACAATAGAAACCCTATATTCTCGCCCCCTACCCCAACCCTAACCCACAACACAGTGACACAAGCCCCCATGAGTCTGTGTGCATTTAGGTATAAGTAACCATTCAAGTACACAGAGACACACACACATACAGATACTTGTTCCTATTTCCCAGTATAGACTCTCATAGACATAATGATGTTTCTACTATACAAATATTTTTTTTCTTGCACTACACCTAAACCCAAACCTCTCAGGAAACAATCTGCATTTTTTTACATTTTCAAAATAATTCATTCTGTCTGATTTACTGTATAAGCATGTTTACCCATGGGGATCTTAATTGTGGTCCCAACGGTGACACAAGTCCCCATGAGTCTGTGTGCATCCAGGTTTAAGTCCCCACTGAGATATAAAAACAAGTACACACACATACAGATACTTGTTCCTATATCTGGGTATAGACTTTCATAGACATAATAATGTTTCTACTATACAAACTGTTTATTTCCTTATTCTACCCCTAAACCCATCCCTTAAAGGAAACAATCTGCAGTTTTACATGGTCAAAATACTCCATTCTATCTGATTTATAAGCATGTTTACCCAAGGGCACCCTTCAATTTTAGGGTGACAAGTCCCCATGAGTCTGTGTGCATTCAGGTTTAAGTCCTCACAGGGATATAAAAACAAGCACACACACATACGGATACTTGTTCCTATATCCCTGTAGGGACGCTCATAGACAATGATGTTTCCACTATAAAAACTGTTTATTCTCTCATTCTACCCCTAAACCCAACCCTTAAAGGAAGCAATCTGCATTTTCACATTGTCAAAATACTCCATTCTGTCTGATTTATAAGCATGTTTACCCATGGGGGACCTCTCAATTTTAGGGTGACACAAGTCCCCATGAGTCTGTGCGCATTCAGGTTTAAGTCCCCACAGGGATATAAAAACAAGTACATACACAGGCACACATGCATGTGCCTTAGGACTTGAGAGGCCTAGTCTTGGCTCTTTATATTCCATGTTCTTTAATGGGACGGGGTCAATTCTGCTTTACCCACATAAGCACACCTGCCCTACCGCCTCGCTGGCCCTCTTTCCTCCGCCTGCGGGCAAAACCAGCCTCCTTATTAAGATGGTAATGCCTGTGAACCGAAAGGGAGGAGGGAAGGCCATCTTTTGGGCTCAGTCAGTCAAACACAAGCCTGACTTCCAGCAAAACTCCCTCCAATCCGACAGGAATTTACATGCAAATCAACAGCGTCGACACATGCGCTTATTTACGCCCAGGTCTCAACTAATATGAAGTGACACCAAAAATAATACTCCCGTTCCATTTACAATTCATCTAATAATGTTTAATTTTACTCTTCATTTAACATGATTTCCCAGCCAGTGATTACGAGACGGGATAGTATTAATTTGAGCAAGATGTACGACGTTGCCGCCGCCGCCGTGCCAATGAATTGTTATCGAGAACGATAGCAGTCGCTTAATCATCTTGTGATATTTGTCTGTCTGAATTGAGAGACGCTTGCGGCTTGTGCGGTGAAAAGACCGAGCGTATAACACCATATTAATGATATATTAACCATTAGGACGGGGTGTCTGAGAGATGCTCACAAAAGCTGAGTTATGTTGGGTTATAACTGTCAGCACTCGAGTTATTTGGGCTATATAAAACTTTATAGATGTAAATATGGAGCGGGTGAGGCCACTGGGTCTCGTCCCTGTGAGGTGTGATGGCACCTTACAAAAACAACAAACACAGAGTCTCACATGCATCACATCTGGCTTCTAAGTTTAAGGGTGGGTTTGTTTTCAGCCTGTTCTGATCAATGAAGTGATTTGAATCCATATTACACAAAGGAAAAAGATTATTAGTCCTCCTGAATTATTAGCCCACTTGTAAATAAATTTATCCTCAAGTTCTGTTTAAGGTAGCGGCTATTTTTCCAGCACATTTCTAAACAATAGTTTTATTAACTCAATTCTGACAACTGATTTCATTTATCTTTGCTACTATTTGACTAGATATTTTCCAAGATATTAGTATTTAGTGACATTTAAAGGCTTGTTAACTTGGCCAGTAAATAGGCAACTCATTGTATAACAATTGCTTGTTCTGTAGACCAGTGGTTCTGAAACTTTTTTCACCAAGTACCACCTCAGAAAAAAATTGACTCTCCAAGTACCACCATAATGAGCAGTATTGAAACACAGTAGCGTAGTAGTAGCCCAGTAAAGCAGCTACAGTTCTGCACAGTTCAAAAACGTGGCAGATTAATTCCTATGATTAAGAATATTTATTGTTGTCAGCCACTTTAAACATAAATAGTCTGAATGTTAACACTGTACTGTGCTTATACGTAAAAAAAAAAAAAAAAAAAAAAAACTTAAAACGTCAACATTTAAATTAAAATGTGCTTAAGGTAAAAAGAAAAGTGCTTTACTTAAATGTATTAACATATAGTAGCCAATTCATCAACACCTGAAAATGTTGCCAGGACCTCTGAAACATAGACTATGTCATATAATGAATATTATTATATGTTATATTCACATATTAATTATTTTTTTATAAATTTTGAAATATATGTAGCATGTACATATGACATATTTGATTCCTCCGTGTACCACTAAAAGGAAGCCCGCATACCACTAGTGGTACACGTACCACAGTTTGAGAACCACTGCTGTAGACAATAGAAATATTGCTTAAGAGAGCTAATAATATTGACCATAAAAAGTTAAATCTGCTTTTAGCCAAAAAAAAAAAAAAAAGATTTTCTCCAGAAGAAAGAATATTATCGGAAACACTGTGAAAAATTCCTTGCTCTGTTAAACATCATTTGGGAAATATATGAAAAATAAATATGTATTTGTTTATAATATATTTCATATAAACCCTTCAGCAAACACTTTTTCTTGTTTTTGATCTTTATAAAAATAATTTAATTAATTTCATACAACAGTTCTGTCTGGTTCTCGAATCTGATTAGCTGATAGCCGTGATATATTTAAGTAATATCAGCACCTGTACAGCCTCTTTACCCTTTGTGTATTACTCCGCCCACATACAGCCAGCAAAAAGCAGACGCTACAGATCTAAAGTTTAAAAGATGCACGTTCAGCTGTTTAACTGCCAGCTTATGATTTGAATCCATTGCGGAAGAAAGTAGTTCCTCATACAAAAGGGTTTTTGAGACTCTCCATGTATGATTTTGTTTGAATATACACAATTATGTCGTCAAACTGTTGTATAAACGCAATATCACACTCGTAGCAGTGCGATATGGCTGTATGTCGGCACTGGTGGGGGCACTACGCATGCCTCCCACCAGTGCCGATATACAGCCATTTTGCACTGCTACGAGTGTGATATTGCTCACATATCTAATATTGTATATGAAATAGCTATATAAATGAATAAATAAACTTTAAAGTGTGCAATACAATTGATATTTAATTAAGTAAAATACTATATTATATAAAGTAAAGGGATGGAGTCCATTAAAATGTTTAATATAAATGAATTATTAAAATATTATTAAAGTATATATTTTAATTGGTGATGCTTTTTATTAATATGTATAATGCATTAATAAATAATTTCATTCATGTATTTTATTTTAAAGCTTAAGAGTGAATTTGGGGTCACTTTATTTTGATGGTCCGTTTGTTGAATTTAAGTTAAATTGCATCTACATGCCAACTAATTCTCATTAGATTATAAGTAGACTGCTGGATTGGGGTTAGGGTTGGGGTTAGGGTTAGTGTACTTGCAAAGTTTTTCATTAGATTATAAGTAGACTGTTAGGTTGGGGTTAGGGTTAGTGTAGGTTGACATGTACTTGCAAAGTTTCTTATAGTCAGTTAAATGTCTTCTTAGCAGCAGTATCAACAGATATTAGATAGACTGTCAACTAAGAATCAAATGGACCATCAAAATAAAGTTTTATTGTGAATTTATTTTTGAATACTTTCTGCCTGTTTAGTTCAATGAAATGACTGACTTCTATTATTATCTGAAGCAAAAGATAAAAAAGGCAACAGAGAAGCACATGTCTATAATGGATTTAGCTTAAAAACATTTTTTTAGAAAAGTTAGGAGTTTGTTGAATTGCATCTTATTTTTATGCAAATTTTTAAAAAACCATCACCATAATGAATATATATATATATATATATATATATATATATATATATATATATATATATATATATATATATATATATATATATATATATATATATATATATATATATATATATATATATATATAAAGACACACACACCCATGTACGTTTGTTTTTGTGAAAAGTGGGGAATTACATAGGTTTCCATTCATTCTATACTGTCCAAACCGTATATTATATTGCCCTCACCCCACTCACCCCTAAACCCAACCATCACAGGAGACTGTGTGCAGCTTTACTCTCTGATTAATCTCATTCTGTAGGATTTATAAGCATTTTGAGAAATGAGGACATCACCAATGTCCTCATATTTCACCTACTTTTTGTAATACCTGTGTCATACCCATGTCATTATACAGATTTGTGTCCTGATATGTCACAAACACACACACACACACACACACACACACACACACACACACACACACACACACACACACACACACACACACACACACACACACACACACACACAATGCACATTAATATTTTGAAAATTTAAATACAACAAGTAACAAAAAAGTAACAGTTCATAAAATAATGTTGTTTAAAAATATTCAAATATAGCCCAAAAAATAAAACAAAATAATTAATTAAATAAATAATTAAAAAATACATAAATTAACTAATAAATAAATATGATCAAAAGTGTGCAATACAATAACAATTTGAAAGCATTATAAATCATATAACTTATAGGGAAATTAAAGAATCCAATGACATTTACAATACAAAATAATATTTAATATTTTTGTAGTTGTTAAAAAAAAATCCTTTCTAATTGCTAAATCCTTTCATTAATGTATGTTATTTATTCTGCTTTCCTTTTTAATTTATGTTGTTATTATATGAATAGCTTTAATTCATTCATTCATTCATTTTCTTTTGTCTAAGTCCCTTTTTTCATCAGGGGTCACCACAGCAGAATGAACTGCTAACTATTCCAGCATATGTTTTACGCAGCGGATACCCATCCAGTTGCAACCCAGTACTGTAAAACACCCAAACACTCTTAATCACACACATGCACTACGGACAATTTAGTTTATCCAATTCACCTGTACCGCATGTCTTTGGAATGTTGGGGAAACCAGAGCACGCGGAGGAAACCCACGCCAACGCGGGGGTAACATGCAAACTCCACACAGAAAGCCAGCTGACCCAGCCTGATCTCGAACCATCAGGTCGATGGTTGCTGTGAGTCTATAGTGCTGACCACTGAGCCACCGTGTCGCCCCATTAACACTTATTATAAAATTGTAATCCGCTATGCATAATCTAAAGAATCACATGCTAAAAAAATCTTGACTATAATGACTGCAGCTGATTACACGAGCGACATGTTTTCCTGCAGATTTGTTCACACATGGCACACATTAAAATCATATCAGACGCATCGGGTTCTCATCATTCAGCATGTGAGATCATCATCTGCTTATTATTGTGATGACTGAGCGATGATGTTTCAGACAGACCTGGGAAAACCAAAGCTGCTTGTTCAGACTCTGCTTGTCAATTCAATATGTTGTCAGTAAGACTGCCTGTATTTACAGCTGAAGTTTCTGCTGTCACTAAAACCAACTGCAAAAGTAATGACTGTTCGGCTTCCTGTATTCTAGGTCAAAAGAGAGCCCAAACCCCACAATCAATAAAGACCTGAAATGACAGAATGAAATTGATGTTAATGGCATGTTAACGTTCATTTAATTGTTTGGTTTTTATATTTTTAATTTTAGCATGGATTATATGTATTGCATCTTATACTTACACATATGGCTAAAAAAGTAATAAAGTAATTAAAGGGATAGTACTCCCAAAACATGTAATTTACATAATCATATTTTCACATAATCACATAAGGTGATATTTTGATGAATGTTAATTTACATAGTACGACAAAAAATGGTTAAAACAATCAGCATTCTTCAAAATATCTTCTTTAGTGTTTAACTGAAGAAAGAAAGTAAAATAGGTTAAAATCAATGATATATGATATAAATAGTGTGAAAAAAGTATGATAGATGACTAATTTTGGGGTAAACTATACAAAAAATGCATAACTTATAGAGAATTTTCTAAATTAGGAAGCTGTTTAGTAATTAATTAAGAATACAAATTTGTTCCAATCAAAACAAAGCTTTTAGATACACAAACAACCTTAAAAAAGGACCTGTTAATAAAAGAAAAGAAAATATTTTATTTTTTGGGATAGTTCACCTGGAAACAAAAATTCTAT
Source organism: Danio rerio (assembly GCF_052040795.2). NCBI lineage: Eukaryota > Metazoa > Chordata > Actinopteri > Cypriniformes > Danionidae > Danio > Danio rerio. The sequence continues at coordinate 45,415,617 of NC_141032.1, read as the reverse complement.
CATCAAGTATTTGCTTGTCTTACTTTAGAAGTCAAAGGTTACCGGTTTTCAAGATACTTCAAAATAACTTCTTTTGTGTTCAACTGAAGAAAGAAACTCAAATATGTTTGAACAAGTGATGGGTGAAAACATGATGAGAGAGATTTCGTTTTAGGGGTGAACTGTCCCTTTAAAAATACAAAAAAAAATTGCATAAATCTTATAATTCATTCATTTTCTTTTCAGCGTAATCCCTTTATTAATCTGGGGTCGCCACAGCGAAATGAACCGCCAACTTATCCAGCATATGTTCTATGCAGCGGATGACTTTCTAGCTGCAACCCATCACTGGGAATAAATATTATAATATTATATAGAGGTGACGCAGTGGTGCAGTAGGTAGTGCTGTTGCCTTACAGCAAGACGGTCGCTGGTTCGCAACTCGGCTGGGTCAGTTGGCGTTTCTGTGTGGAGTTTGCATGTTCTCCCTGTGTAAGCATGGGTTTCCTTTGAGTGCTCTGGTGTCCGCCACAGGCCAAAGAAATGCAGTATAGGTGAATTGGGTAGGGTAAATTGTCCGTATTGTATGAGTGTGAATGGGTGTGTATGGATGTTTCCCAGAGATGGGTTGCGGCTGGAAGGGCATCCGCTGCGTGAAACATGCAGATAAGTTGGCGGTTCATTCTGCTGTGGCGACCCCGGATTAATAAAAGGGACTTAGCTGAAAATGAATGAAATGAATTAATGAATATTATATAGAATTTTAAGTAAGCTGTTTAGTAATTAATTAAGAATACAATTTTGCTTCAATCAAAACAAAGCTGCCATATACACAAACAACCTTAAACAAGGACCTGTTAAAAAAGAAAAACATATATTTTACTTAATTTAAATGGGTAGTTCACCCAAAAATGAAAACTCTGTCATCAAGTATTTGTTTTTCTACTATGGAAGTCATTGGTTACCAGTTTCAGCATACTTTAAAGTACCTTCTTTTGTATTTAAATGAAGAATGAAACTCAAATAGGTTTTGAACAAGTGAAGGGTGAGTAAATGTTGACAGAAATTTCGTTTTGGGGTGAACTGTCCATTAGAAAATACAAAAAATGAGTAAATTATATGTGATTTTTTAAAATAAAGAAGTTGTTAAATGATTAATTATGAATACACATTTGCTCCAATCAAAACAAAGCTGTTATCTGACAATTACAATGAAAAAATTAAAATTACCTCATCATTTATTCTCACATAATGTTGTTTTGAACCTTTACGAGTTTCTTTTCTTCTGTCGAACAGAAAAAAAGAAGACATTTTGAAGAATGTTGGTTAATGGCACACATTGACTTTCACAGTGGAAAAAAGTACCATCAACCAGCATTCTTCAAAATATCTTCTTTAGTGTTTAACTGAAGAAAGAAACTTAAATAGGTTTTGAACAAGTGAAGGATCAATAAATGATGAAAGAGATTTCTTTTTGGGCTGAACTATCCCTTTAAAAATAGAAAAAAAGATAAATATAATAATATTAGAATATTATATATACTTTTAAAGAAGCTGTTTAGTAATTAATTAAGAATTCATATTTGCTTTAATCAAAACAAATCTGCTATATACACAAACATCCTTCAATGAGGACCTAATTACCTATGAAAATATTTGACTTAAGGGATAGTTCACCCATAAATGAAAATTCTCTGATCTGTCATCAAGTATTTCTACTTTTATTTGTACTACTATGGAAGTCGATGGTTATCAATGGTTTTAGCTTTCTTTTTGTGTTCAACAGAAGAAATAAACTCATAAAGAGATCTGCAACCACTTGAGGGTGAGTAAACAATGGCTAAATTAAATTTTTGGGTGAACCATCCCATTAGTTATAAGCTGCAGTCCAAATGAATAGCCTATTAATACAACTAGCCTTTCTTTTTTTACTATTGTGATGACTGTGCAGTGAAGTTATGGAGCTGCTGCTTTTTTTTCCAGGCCCTGAAGTCTCGCACGCTCTGACGGGCTGCTTTGCTTCTCATTTCAGGGTGTTGTCAGCAAGAGCGCCGGCCTTGCACCGAAAAAGCCTGGGGATTGAATTACTCTCCCCTTCTCTCGCCGTGACCTCGTCAGAGGGGGGTTAGAGAAAGAAAGAGAGAGGCAGAACGGGCCACTTCAGACCCCCCGCTTCTTACAATACCCCCGCGGGCTCCGCCAGCGTCCAGCTTTCCCGGATCTCCCTCCGCCATTTACACCCACTCCTGCCTAAATGACCCCGCGCCGCCCGACAGCAGGCCTGTCCCCATTAGAGCCCATCGCTGACCTGATTTTGTTTCCCTGGTGTCCCCATAGTCAGAATTTCAGCATTTGTGATCTTGCGACTTTGTTTGGAGAGAGTTTTTTCTTTTTTTTTCCTTCTTCGTCTTCCTCACAGGCTTTGTGTTTCTCGACATTAGCAATTCCACAATACAAACAACAAAAGGATGAAAGCGGGGCGAGCGCAAACGCGAGAAGTAAAGAGAAGGAAAAAAACATGAGGGTAGCAGCGTTTCAGGACGCCAGCGAGAGAAACGTGTGTTTCTCCAAATTAATTACAGCAGTTTCTCGACGATTCCTCGGCTCCTTCCGACGTGACTGTTGTTTTTTCCCCGTTCAATACCTCACGGAGTTCCACCTTCTGCCGTAAAAAATTCAGGAGCCCCGTTAGTCCCGTCTGGAGTCAAGGTCAGAAAGCGCATGTTGATGACAGACAAATCTCTTTCATTTTTCATGAGTTGCTTAAAGGCATAGAGCGTTTTTTTCCCTGCCAAAGCAGGGCCTGCGTAATGCGCGATCATTTTCCCCCCACCTCGCTCATTATGTCGAACCGCACAAAAGACACATATTTGCTTTGAATTGATGTTTTTGTGCGGATTTGACGGCGCTCGCTAACCGCCGGAGCAAGGACGTATAAATACATCCAGGCGGTCGGCGAAGGGTAATGATGTCTAGAACTGAGGTAATTTGTGGCCCAACAAAGTGTCAAGCGCCGCACTGTTCATCATTACAAACACCCTCCATATGCATGCGCCAGTACAGTTCGCCCAAATCTGACAGCTCGGATATTAGCCCAAAAAATTGCTTCAAGACCTTAAACGTGAGATATTAAACCTCGGATCGGGGAGGTGCGCGGGATGATTCATCTTTCCTGACGTCCTGCCGAACTGTAGCTGTCAGATGTGACTTACTGCGTTGATTATGTGCGGTATAAAACAAACTGATCAAGACCGATGCTGCGCACAAATGATTTGAAAGTCGATGTTTTTGCCTTTTCCATCTCGGTTTGATCAAATTCTGCCTGTTTGTCACATGAAATGTGTTTTATCATCAGGAATTCCCAGGACGTGCTGCCGAGCGGCTGAATTTGATTGCGCATTTCCATACAATATATTCATATTATCAAGTGCCGTTTTGTAGTTATTACGTATAATGAAACCGGAGATGTACACCTGTCAGTCATTAGAGTGCAGATCATTCTGGCGTCTCGGAGGGCGAAATTACTCTCGAAGAGGGCCGGTCTCATTTTGGAAATCTGCTTCACGAGTCTGATGTTTGGCAGCTTCCATTTCAGCCCACGCTGGCAATGAAAAAGCATTATCCTCCTCTGAAACGCCCAGGAGGCTTTCACAATCATCTGCAAACTGAGAGTTATTCTTATTTGCCTCCGACCTGTCAGGGGCCTCCGTTATTAATGTTCATATGTCATCAATAACCTGACATTACAGCATTTTAGCGGGGAATAGCATTTTAATTGTTTCTTTTCACGCAGGTTGGCGCCGTAAGTGGTGATTGACCTCAAATATTGTGATGGAACGCTTCATTTTGCCTCACGTTCGAGGGACCGTTATTTACAGGTGAACTTTCTGCGCTGTTTGAAAAAGAACAGGAGGAATAATGATTGATTGCAAACAGGTTTCCTGAATACTCTGCCTGTCTGCCATTGGTCGGATGAAAAGGTAGACCCGCCTCTTCGTCAATAAAAAAACTGAAAGGAAATTACGAAAGTGAGACTAAAGTACACTGAAAAAAATGGCAGTGATTTCAATGGTAAACATGGTAATCAAAAAAGGTAATTTCACAGGATAATTTTGATTTCAACTGTACAATATATACAGTTAAAGTCTAAATTATTCACCCTTCTATGCTTTTTGTTTTCTGTTTCAAACATTTCCCAAATGATGTTTAACAGAGCAAGAAAATTTTCTCAGTATTTGTGATATTTTTTTTCTTCTGCAGAAACCCAACAGGCACACGACATCATAAGACGTTAATATTAGGTTATATTTAGGTCGTGATGTCATGTGACCAAAATTCAAAGCATAGCCAAATAACAACATCGAATGATGCTAATATTTGGTTTATTTTAGGTTGTGTTGAAAAGTGACCAAAATCCAATGTCAAGTCAACATTTTCAACCAACGTCATATAAATACATTTATTCGTCAGATTTGGCAACCAAAATCCAATGTCTGATAGACGTCATAGTGGTAACGTTCACACAATGTCAAGCTGTAACATCATTAGACATTGATATTTGGTTGATTTTAGGTTGGACGTTGGACATTGATGTCGGCCTGATGTTGATTCCTAAAGTCAACACAATTTTAATTTCCAAACAAAATGCAACGTCCCCACAATGTTGGGGTACAACATCAATCAACAACAAAAAAAACAACAACTATTTTAAGCTCCTTATTACCCCCCTTTTTCCGGTTGTCTACAAAACAAATAATTGCTATACATTGATTTGTCTAAATATCCAAACTTGCCTTATGAACGTAGTTAAGCCTTTAAATTGCACTTTTAGCTGAATTTATTCATTTATTTATTCATTCATATATATATTTTTCAGCTTAGTCCCTTTATTAATCTGAAGTCGTCACAGTGGAATTTACTAGATTAAAAAATATCTAGTAAAATACTTTGTCATCATGGCAAAAATAAAACGAATCTAACCCAGGCTCATGAGAACGTACCTCTTTATACATTTCCGGAGAACTCCAAATAAATGTCAGGAGCTACATTTTTTGCAGTTTTTTTCCTTTTTGCCAATCCACCAGAGGCTCAAGTTTTTTCAGATCTAAAATTTCTTTAGCAAGTGACATTCGGACCTGTTATTCTCGCCACCAGAGGTTGCTGTCAACTGACTGACCGACTGATCGACTGACCCATCCTCCTCCATCACAAAACCTAACCGACAGTGTTTCAGGCCTTAGCCAGCCAGCAGTGACATTTTAAGCACTAATTTAGCTAAAATAGATTGTTGGATGGTCATTATAACAAAAAAAAAAGTACTTTTAAAAATGGGGTCACACTTTACAATAAGGTTCATTAGTTAATGTTAATTAATGCATTTACTAACATGAACAAACAATGAACAATAATTTTACTACAGTATTTATTCATGTTAATAAACGTTAGTTGATGGAAAATACAGCTGTAATTGTTAGTTCGTGTTAACTCATGCTGCATTAACTAGTGTTAAAAAGCATGGACTTGGATGTTAATAATGCATTAGTAAATGTTCAATTATGATTAATAAATGCTGTACAAGTGTAGTTCATGATTAGTTCATGTTAGTAAATGCATAAACTAATGAACCTTATTGTAAAGTGTTACCGAAAATGAATAACAACGATAGCCAAAATAGTATTCAGATTCATTTTAATATCAGTCTCTTTTTGTGCTTAATGCGTTTTCTCTGGTCATATTTTGTTCCAAAATTTAAATTAAAAGTCACTTATAATATATGTTCTCTTTTTTTAAAAAAATAGAGCGAAAGGTGTATTCACTTCTTCAGATTGTATGTTTTCTTGCACAGCTGGATGTCAGACTCATGAATAATTATATTAATTATAATGAATAATTGCAACTGGCCAAAACTGATTAGCTGAAGTCACACTGAAGCGGCAGCCGACAGAGGATTCCACTTAGTCTTCAAACTTTTTTCGATGGTTCACCTAATCCCAACCAGCAGTGTTTTCAAAAGCAATCCAGGAAAAGAAAAGCTTTTCAGATTTTACCACATTCTAACCCTGTTATTTACTTGTTTATTTTAATTTATGGCTTTTGTTTTTGTCTTACCTGCTTACTGGAACAATTCTTCAATAGACTCAAACCCCATCATCACAGTTAACTTTGCTCTGCGTCTCAAATCCTCTAACATACGCGGTGGGCTACTGGACCAACTGGTAACAGCAATATCCACACAGAGGTAAACGATTAGCTGGTAAACCGGGAAAGAAACAGTGCACACCACCCAGTAGCATTCATTTTAAAGACGAAATGCAGCCATGCGTTCCTCTGGCTACATAATTTGCGATCTCCAGAAATGTATATAGCGCTTTCAGAATGAGCCTATGTTGAAGACATCAGTAAGTTATTAACAGTGGTGTAAAGTATCTAATTACAAATACTCAAGTTACTGTAATTGAGTAAGTTTCTCAGGAATTGTAATTTACTGAGTAGTTTTAAAAAAAGTGTACTTTTATTTTTCCTTGAGCACAATTTTATTGCAGTATCTGTACTTTTACTGCACTACTTTCCTTCAACCATTACTTTATTTACTCTTGTTTATGGGAATTAGAAAAATCAGACCTGTAATTTTTGTCCAATCAAATCACACATAGAAGGTAATTTGCATCATAATGAACTACTTCAACACATGTGCACTTTACATTGCAGTAAACTGTTTGGAAGCATTAAAAATATCCAAGAAGATGTTCAAAATTTTTGCATGCATTTTCCCAGAGAATGTTTAGATCAGGGATGCCCAAACACAGTCCTGGAAGGCCGATGTCCTGCAGATTTTAGCTCCATCTTGCCTCAACACACCTGCATGGATGTTTCTAGAAAGCCTTGTATGAGATTGATTAGCTAGCCCAGGTGCGTCTAATTGGGATTGGAACTAAACTATGCAGGACACCGACCCTCCAGGGCCGAGTATGGGCAGCCCTGGTTTAGATGATGTTACTGATGAGAAGATGATGGATTTTTACAGTATGATGACCAGAATGGCCTTAAAAACCAAGCAGACACAAGACGTCAACATGCCGTCAGATTGAAATTGTACCCTAATGTTGTGGAGACGTTGCATTCTATTTGGAAATGAAAACCGGGTTTACATCAGAACTCAACGTCAGCCTGATGTCAATGTCCAAAAACCAACCTAAAACCAACCAAATATCAACATCTAATGATGTTACAGCTTGACGTTGTGTCGACGTTACTGCTATGACATCTATTAGACATTGAATTTCGTTTGCCATTACCGATTAATTAAATGTCAATATTTGACGTCAATAGGATGTCGGTTTAAGATGTGGCTCGACGTTGGATTTTGGTCACTTTCTAACAACCTAAAATCAACCAAATATCAACGTCATTATTGGACATCAAAATAACGTTGTCCTTAGATGCATGCTAGACATTGAATTTTGATCACCTGACATCACAACCTAAATCTAACCTAATGTTAATGTCTTATGATGTGGTGTGCCTGCTGGGCCATAACTAAATGCACTACAGAATGTTACGTTTACACACACACATCCACAAATTACATGTAAATGCATCAACTTTTAACAGCATAATACTCACTACTCAGGAGTACTTTTGAAAGGGCTGCTTTTTACTCCAACTTTGAGTAATATTTACGACAGATACTTTTACTCTACTCACTCTACATTTTTAGGCAAGTAATGGTATTTTTACTTAAGTATGCTATTTCAGTTCTCTTTCCACCGCTGGTTATTAACTATTATGTTTAGAAATGTGTTGAAAAAAATCAACTGTGTGTAGTGAACATACTTTATGGCCTAGTTAATTTTATTATTTGATATAAAGGTATAATTATCACACAAAGTAATATTTAATATGATAGATTTTTTGTTTATCATGACGTTGTGTCGACGTTACTGCTATGACATCTATTAGACATTGAATTTCGTTTGCCATAACTGATGAATAAATGTCAGTATTTGACGTCAATAGGATGTCGGTTTAAGATGTGGCTCGACGTTGGATTTTGGTCACTTTCTAACAACCTAAAATCAACCAAATATCAACGTCATTATTGGACATCAAAATAACGTTGTCCTTAGATGCATGCTAGACACTGAATTTTGATCACCTGACATCACAACCTAAATCTAACCTAATGTTAATGTCTTATGATGTGGTGTGCCTGCTGGGCCACAACTAAATGCACTACAGAATGTTACGTTTACACACACACACATCCACAAATTACAAGTAAATGCATCAACTTTTAACAGCAACATACTCACTACTCAGGAGTACTTTTGAAAGGGCTGCTTTTTACTCCAACTTTAAGTAATATTTACAACAGATACTTTTACTCTACTCACTCTACATTTTTAGGCAAGTAATGGTATTTTTACTTAAGTATGCCATTTCAGTTCTCTTTCCACCGCTGGTTATTAACTATTATGTTTAGAAATGTGTTGAAAAAAATCAACTGTGTGTAGTGAACATACTTTATGGCCTAATTAATTTTTTTATTTGATATGAAGGTATAATTATCTCACAAAGTAATATTTAATATGACACATTTTTTATTTATCATGATCTCGAAGGTCTATATAGACGCTAAGGCACAGATAAACAGCAGCATATGTTGAGCGAGTTTTCATCTGTTGTTTTTTTTTTTTTTTTCTGCAGTGCACACAAAAGCAAATAATAAAAAAAAGCCTGCAACACCAAAAGCCACTTTGGCACCAAAGGCCCTCTGCAGAGAAAGCGTGCAGCATGTCATCAACTTCTCTCTTCACCTGCTGTCTGTCTGATACCTTCGTCTTGAGGACAACAACCGTGGCAAATACTTTACATATCGCCTGTCTTTGATGCTTGAAAGGTGTGTGATTTCACAACACGGGCGTCGCGTCTCGGCTCTTTGCGCTCTCCGACGATGCTGCGGGACGTCCCGCCACGTGCTTTCATGTGCGGCGCATGCTGGAATCAAACAGACCTCTGTGCTGGGGTCGTGCGTTTGTGAGAACAGCAGCTTCCCATGTTTCTGTCACCATCCTGCTGTACCCGTCTCTCATCTGCCATCTGGATGGATGTTACGGAGCAGACAAGCACTACTTATTCACTTTTTCCCTCACTTTCTAACTACCCACTGTCACTCTGTGTTTTAGGACAAGTGCGTCTTTTGCGGTGAGGAAGACATGGATGGTGAATACTTCACAGCGAAGATGTTTTTAAGGATAGTTAGAGTGCACTCAAAAGAGTAGTTTTGCTGCTTGTTCAAACTACTTAATTAGTTAAAACAACACAATTCTGTTCTGTTGTTGAACAATGTTGTATGTTCAATCCACTTAAATGTGTACAAACTGTTAAAAGTTAATCTAATCGATTTGTGTTAGAACAACATGAAGGAATTGTGTGGAACCCATCATTTTTACATGGGCATCCACTGAGTAAAACATATGCCAGAGTAATTGGTGGTTCATTTTGCTGTGGTGGCCCCTGATGTAGCAGGAAATAAGCGGAAGGAAAGTGCACTCAAAAGAATTATTTTTGCAACTTGTTTAAACTACTTATTTAAAATGAGCTGAATCAACACACTTCTTGAGGGTTTTTTAGGAGACAAATTAATTGCTTAATGTTCAAGCCACTTAAATTTGTGAAAACAATTCATTTAACTTAATCCAAATCACTGACATCACCTCCTACAACACTTCTCTTTCATTCATTCATTCATTCATTCATTCATTCATTCATTCATTCATTCCTTTGTTCGTTTATTCATTCATTCATTCATTCGTTCGTTCGTTCGTTCGTTCGTTCGTTCGTTCATTCATTCATTCATTCATTTATTCATTTAATTATTCATTCATTTATTCATTTATTTGTTCATTCCATCTTTAATTCACTCATTCTTTTATTTATTTATTTATCCATTCATTTATTTATTTATTTATTCATTCACTCATTTATTTTTCCATTTACTTATTCATTCATTTATTGAATTATTTATTCATTTATTAATTTATTTGTTCATTCATTCATTTTATTCACTCATTCATTTATTATATTCATTTATTTATTTATTTATTCACTCATTTATTTATTTTTCCATTTACTTATTCATTCATTCATTTATTTTATTTACTATTAACTATTATCATGTTTTATATTATTATTATTATTAAGTCAAGCAATTTATTATTATTTAAATTTTCATTTATTTATTATTATGCTTTTTTTTCATTTTTTTAAATATTTTTGTATTGTGTCATGTTACTATCTGTCATATCAAACATTTATGTTCTTTTCACTCAATTTAAAAAATAACAATTACTTTAATTGATTTGTGTTTGGACAGCATGAAGGATTATTGAGGAACCCGGCATTTTTTACAGTGTGAGTGAGTGAGTGAGTGAGTGAGTGAGTGAGTGAGTGAGTGAGTGGGTGAGTGAGTGAGTGAGTGAGTGGGTGAGTGAGTGAGTGAGTGAGAAAACTGTTTCAGGTACAAGCCTCTGCTCATTTTAATTGAGAAATCTCTCGCAATAGCCACTTTATGAGCATTGTTTAGCCCAATTTTTTTGTTTGTTTACATGGTCATGGTATTAACCATATTTTGGCGCA
>NC_141032.1:45392500-45400000 GCF_052040795.2 Danio rerio | reverse complement strand
GAATGGCCAGACTGGTTCCAGCTGATGAATTTTGTAAGATATAATTTTATTTTTTAGTATTTAATTTTAAAAGGACAACCTCATTTATGCTGAACACTGTATATCAAACTTAGGAAATAATTAGGATGTATTATAACTAGGGATGGCCAGATCCGATTACGTGATAGGAAAGGTCACGCAGCTTCAAACTTGATCGAAATTGGACATTACTTTCTGATCAGGACTCGAATATGTATTTTATATATTCTCATTATTTTTAACACATCTATAGTTATGCGATGGCACAGAGTTACACCTTGTTCTTGACTTACACAGACACACAGAAACAGCGACACGTGCGGCATGACATCACTTTGTCGCAGAGACGATATTGGTTAAATGCCAGCAAAGTAGAACACGGAAATAGCTTGAAGTGGAAAGCGAGAGTATGTCTCCAGTCTGGAGGTGTTACAAAGTTAATGACAGCAACATTGCCATAGCAAATGGTGAAATATTTAAACTTGGAAATGCCTGCCGGGTATTTTAAGTTGAGGTGCTGTTTGTTTTTATATTAGATTTGTTTTATATTTACTGTTGCAAAAGTCCAAAAGTGAAGCATTGATGTTATTATTACTTGATTGTTCAAGCCACCTCACAGAAGTGCGCTGTCTGTTAACAGATTTATTGAATGTAACAATAAGGTGCATTAAATAAAAAAATAAGGAACCTCCTGGATCTTTTTCTTTAGTCTTTTTAATGTATCTTAGAAGTATCTGATGGGGTTTCAGTATCGGTAGATGCTCAAAATCAAATGACTCAGACTTAAGGGAAGAAAAAAAAACTCACCATGACATCCCAAATAATAACTATTTTAAAAATATACATTTATTGACAATATTACTGTTTTTGTAAAATAAAAATGGTTTCAAAAGTCAATGCATTTTCATAAAAGACAATGCACACAATGTTTTTATATTAATATTAAGATTATATTATCGTTATAATTTCACGTCTACATACTGAAAAAAATCTATATAATAATAATAATTCCACAGTTTACATAAATACATAGTTATAGGTTAATAATTATTAGGTACATACAGTTGAAATCAGAATTATTAGCCCCCCTTTGATTTTTGTTCATTTATAAATATTTCCCAAATTATGTTTAACCAAGCAAGGAAATTTTCACAGTATGTCTGATAATATTTTTTCTCCTGGAGAAAGTCTTACTTGTTTGATTTCGACTTGAATAAAAGCAGTTTTTAATAATAAAAAAAAAAAACGATAAACACAGATAACCGATAAACCGATTAACACCGATAATTTTTTTTTAAAAAATTAAAAAATAATTCTGATATATATATATATATATATATATATATATATATATATATATATATATATATATATATATATATATATATATAAAAACCACATATTTAATGCGATGTGTTACATTTTTTTGTAATAAAATTTACAGATATTTTCTGATAATTCTCTGAGTGAAAATGGTATTACCCCCTAACTCCACATTGATGTAAATTTAATTTGACAAGCATTTGACTGCCTGCATAAATCTCTTAATGCATTTGAGGTCCATATAACTGCAACACACTGGATTTAAACAGCGCAACTCTGTATGAGCAATGAAAGCCACTCACTTTCAGAGTCCACAGAGGGAGAGAGAGAGAGCCGGGGGGGGATCTGAACCCCTGCTGCTCAGGTCCTTCACTGAGGCCTCGGGGGCCGTGTTTCAGTCCAGCCCGAGGGGCCCCGAGTCCCAGCCACGCCTGCAGGGCACTGGGTTTGTTTGTGCTGAAAGAGGAGAGGAGAGGAGAGTGTGACAGCGTTCCTCTCTTCCATTTCTACAGATGTGCTCTGATGCTCTTACATAATGAGAGGAGGCAGAGGAGAGAGCTGGCACTCGCTTTTTCCTCAAGGCATGGAAATATGCTTCAAGGATGCTTGTAAATAAAATGATAATTGCACTGAAACTTTGCCTTTTTTTGTTGAGAGAGAGAAGACTGCAGCGCTGTTATTTTAATCTGAATAACCAGCATTGCATCACTCTTTGTGCATTACTGAATTTTTAATAAACAAAGGCGAGATGAGTATATTTGAGCTGCATAATGCAAAACGCACCATGAAATGTGTGAGTTTCTCATGCTGTAATGTCATCAAATGCAGTCACTCTCAGCACCCTCAGGTTCGCCCGGGGCCAAAAACACTCCCGCTCCAACACACACACACACATGCACACGGTCAAGGTCTCACTGTAGAGACCAGTCATGTGTTTCACAGAACCAGAAAAGTGATGTCATACAACTCGAGACAGAGAATTCAAAACAAGTGATGTCATCAGTGTGCGCTAGAATTACAAACGCAAAGCAGGAGCAAAGATGAACAAACAGAATAGGTTTAAAGTCAGCAACCTTTCTGAAAGCACACATTCTGAATTGAAACTGGTATTGAAACAATAATACAATGTGGGGTTATTTATTTACGTTAGGGAAATGTTTACTTTACAATGGAGCTTTTACTTTGTATTTTTGAAAAGTTCTGCATTCAAACGACAACATTGTCAAAACACTCCTTTTGCACATGGATATATCATTTTCTACCAAAAATGTAAAAAAAAAAAAAAAAAAAAAAAAACACACACACACATCTGTATTGTACTTGCACATGACATGACCGATTTCGCAACATCATGTTTTGTAGTTTCCCCTGAGAAAACAATGTTTTTAACTTTGCTTGTGCACCATTTTTAAAAGCTTACATTTTAGCCCAATAATGTATTAGATGTAAATCATGTGGACAAATAAAACATTTTAAATATCAAAATAAAATTTTCAAGACATTAAAAAAATTGAGTTTCACAGAAACATGTTTTTATAGTGTTTTACAGGTTTGTAATGATATAAAATGTTTTGTTTTTTTTTATAAAAAGTATGCAATTAATCACTCACCCTTCCATTGATCTTCTTTTAATCTTGACAAAAAATATAAAACAAAATTAATACATTTTAATAATCTAATAACTGTTAATTGTAAAAAAGAATACTGTAAAAATTGCAGTTACTAACTGGCAATTATGGTTGACAGTAAGACTAAATTTACATGCACACTGTAAAATTTATAATTACAATTTAGTTTAAGATTTACTGTGACTTACAGCCAACTTTGGTTGCCAGTAAGACTGTAAATTTACAAGCACACTATAAATTGATAATTAATATTTACTTTTAAATTTACAGTAACTCACTGGGATTTTTGGTTGCCAGGAGGTCTGTAAATTTATAAGCACACTGAAAATAAACATTCCAATTCACTGTGAAATTCACAGTAACTTCCCTGCAGTTTATGTTGCCAGTATGACTCTAAATTTACAAGCGCAGTTTAAAAATAAAAAATGAAAATTTATTTTCAAATTTACAGTAATTGTCTGGCAATTTTAGTTGCCAGAAAGACTCTAAATTTACAAACTCACTGTAAAATTAATAAGTAAAATTTACTGTCAAATTTACAGTAACTTCTGGCAATTCTGGTTGCCAGTAAGAATCTAAATTTACAAGCTCACTGTAAAATTAATCACTAAAATTTACTGTAAAATTTACAGTAACTTTCTGGCAATTTGGGTTGCCAGTTTGACTGTACATGTATGAGTGCACTGTTAATTAAAAATTACAATTGTAATGTATTCAGTGTGCTTGACTGGCAACCAAAACTGCCAGTGTTGCTGAAAACTTTTACAATATGCAAAAAAGCTAGTTCATGCTTTTATGACTTTTAGGCTGGATTACTCTAATGATTTGTTTACTGGTTGCCCAGTATCTTCTATTAATAAACTTCAGTTAGTGCAAAACCAGGTCTAGAAAATATGACCATATTACCCCAATTTTATCTTCCATACCCTGTAAGTTTTGTATTGATTATACAACATTTCTTCTTACCTATGAAGCTTCGAATAATCTAGCTCCTGTTTATCTAACCAACCTTCTGTCTCTCTACAACCCAACCCGCTTTTTAAATCACCCCCCTCAAATCACAGGGCTTCTGGTAGTATCCAGAATAACAAAGTCCACTGAAGGAGGCCAAACTTTCCCATTTATGGCTCCTAAACTCTGGAATAGCCCTCCTGATAATGTTCGACAATGGATTTGCTCTTCAGAGTTTGGACTTTCAGCAGTGAAAAACCACACTGAACTGAACTAAACTGAACTTCAACTTTAAACTGGACTGACAGTTTCAGTTTTAATTTACTAGAACGTCTATGTTAAGCTGCTTTGACACAATCTACATTATGAAAGCGCTATAGAAATAACCATGCATTGAATTTAATAGATTTTTTTTACAGTGTATGTTAAAAAAATCATCACATGATGTAATAAACTATTTATTATTAATTTATAATATTAGTCACTGAACACCCTGGGGGAAAAAAAATTACATCTCTAGCTCTACACGCAAAAAAAAAAAAAAAAAACCATCAGTAAAGGATTATGAGCCCAAACTTAATATTATTTTTTGTTTCTACAAACATTCACTGACAAACAAGACTAGAAACAAGCATTATAAAAAAGCTAAATGGGTCAATTTGGACTCCATGTTAAATTTAATAATAAAAGTTATGGGGTAGGCAAACAAATCATCTGCACGACACGAGACGGCTGCATGATTGAATAATTACGGCCTCTATGTTGGTAATGGCCCATGCGTTGAGTCAGCAAAAATTCCCAGCCTTTTTAATCAACCCCCGAACAAACGTCGTAAACTGCCTACACGCCACTGTCAATGTTTATTAAATCCCCAGTCGCTGAATTTTAAATATTCCCACAAATTGAAGCAGTTGTTGAAAAACTAATATTTCAGTCACTCCGAGAGACGTTAATATATTGGTTGCCACATGCCCTTTGCATTCACAAGAGCAATTACGGACCGCGGCGTAGGCAAGAGAGTAATGAGACAGAATAAATATTTTCTCTTTCTTCTTCAGCCACCCGTGTAAGCGGAGCGCGGAGAGAGGGATGACAGACGTCTGCGCCCGAACACCCGGGAAATATATATCAAAGTCAGGACTCATAATTTATGTAATGACATTTGCTTGGCCACTGATTAGCTGCCTTATCAACCTCGGTAATAAAGGAGCCCTAACCCCCGAGTTTATCATTCATTTATCAGCAGTCGTTTTGAATAATATCACAGGATTGTAATGTGATCATTATGCGGCGTGGAGAGCGGCGGACAGAGGCGGTGTCACACACTGTCATAGTTCACGCCTCTTAATTTGCCTCTGCTTTCCGACGCCTGGGACAAACTGAGTCAACAGGAGGAAGGAAAAATGGAGAGAGAGGAAGATGAATGAAAAAGCGTATCAGAGGAGTGGATCTCAAGGGTCGAGGAGGAAATGTTAAATACAACATAAAGGCCAATGAGGTTGCATCCAATCAGACGCTGTGCACAGGGAAAGAGAGCCAATTAAAAGGTGAAAGAAGGGAGGGGGTGTTGACTTTTAAAGAAATAAAGAAACTAAAAGTTACTTAAAAGCACAATATGCCATTTTCACCACTAGAGGGCGTTTACTCATAACAAACAAAAGTGTAGCTTGATGACGAGGTGAGTCTGGAATTCTGAGAGTTGGGGCCTTCATCACATCCTAAGGGACTAAATAAATAAATAAATAAATAAATAAAGAAAGAAAGAAAGAAAGAAAGAAAGAAAGAAAGAAAGAAAGAAAGAAAGAAAGATGCTTAGAGGCACAATATGTCATTTTTACCACTAGAGGGCATTTATTCAAGACAAACAATAGTGTAGTTTGATGACAAAGTCATAGTCTTGAATTATGGAAGTTGGGGTCTTTATTACATCCTATGGGAATCATGGCTTCTTTAGTACACTCTAAGAAAAGATAGATGAGCTGTCACTGGGGCAGTACCTTTTCAAAAGGTACATATTTGTACTTGAAGGGTCCATAGTGGTATCTTAAAGGTACTTTTTAGGTACATTTAGGCACTAATATGCACCGTTTAGGTACCACTGTGGACTATTTGGGTACAGATATGTACCTTTTGAAAAGGCACTGCCCCAGTGACAGCTCCTGTATCATTATTTCTGAGACTTTTCTAAAGTTTACTTGTTGAGCTGAAGTTTACTTGTTTACTTATTTGATTTATTTTAGTCTTAATTTTACATTTAGCAAAAGGCCTTGGTGTTTCCAGGACTACAGTTTCAAAATTTGCACTAAACTTTTGAAAAATGCAAACTATTTTTAATTTAGAAGACAGAAAAAATCAATGAAAGAAGGAAGGACTAAAAAAATAAAGGAAAACTGATGACAGAAAGAAAGAAAAAAAGAAAGAAAGAAAAAAAGAAAGAAAGAAAGAAGGAAGGAAGGAAGAAAGAAAGAAATGAAGGAAGAAAGGAAGGAAGGATGGAAGAAAGAAGTAAAGATGGATGGATGGATGGATAGATGGAAGGAAAGAAAGAAGGAAGGAAAGAAGAAATGAAGGAAGGAAGGAAGAAAGGAAGAAAGAAAGGTAGGAAGGAAGAAGTAAGGATGGATGGACGATAGATGGATGGATGGATGGATGGATGGATGGATGGATGGATGGATGGATGGATGGATGGATGGATGGATGGATGGATGGATGGATGGAATGAAGGAAGAAAAGGAGGAAGAAAAGAAGGAAGAAGGGAAAGACAGAAAGAAAGAAAGAAAGAAAGAAAGAAAGAAAGAAAGAAAGAAAGAAAGAAAGAAAGAAAGAAAGAAAGAAAGAAAGAAAGAAAGAAAGATGATGGATGGATGGATGGATGGATGGATGGATGGAAGGAAGGAAGGTTAGGAAGGAAGGAAGGAAGGAAGGAAGGAGTAAGGATGCATGTATGGATGGAAGGAAGGAAAGAAGGAAGGAAGGAGGGAAAAGAAAGAAGTAAGGACGGATGGAAGGAAGGATGAAGGAAGCAAGGAAGGAAGGAAGGAGGAAAAAAGTAAGAAAGAAAGAAAGAAAGAAAGAAAGGAAGAAAGATGATGGATGGATGGATGGATGGATGGATGGATGGATGGATGGATGGAAGGAAGGAAGGAAGGTTAGGAAGGAAGGAAGGAAGGAGTAAGGATGCATGTATGGATGGAAGGAAGGAAAGAAGGAAGGAAGGAGGGAAAAGAAAGAAGTAAGGACGGATGGAAGGAAGGATGAAGGAAGCAAGGAAGGAAGGAAGGAGGAAAAAAGTAAGAAAGAAAGAAAGAAAGAAAGAAAGAAAGAAAGAAAGAAAGAAAGAAAGAAACTGGACATCACTGGAGGTTGAAGCCAATACAAGGATTAAGCTAATTGGATGCTGCAGAAATGGAGGGAAAATTAATATTCAGAGAGTGAAATGAGGGAGGGGCTTTTTCCAGTGTCTTGATAAAAAAAAGAACTAAAAGCTACAAACTGTTTGAAGTCACATGATAAAACTATCTGCAGAAAGAAAATGTAAAAATGACCTGCCACTGTTGGTCCAGCCAATCAGATCCTACAA
>NC_141032.1:45367500-45387500 GCF_052040795.2 Danio rerio | reverse complement strand
AGTTTTATTTATTTTAGTTTGACTGAAAAATAATAATAGTAATAACAATATTAATATTAATAATAATAATAATAATAATAATAATAATAATAATAATAATAATAAAGTTATATTATTAGCTCTCCTAAGAAATTTATATTTTTTTGTCTCAGAACAAATCAAGTAGTGCAATGACTTGCCTAATTACCCTAACGTGTCTTGTTAACCTAATTAAACTAATTAGACTTTGAAGTGCACTTTGGGCTGAATACTATATATCTTGCAATATAACTGGTAAAAATATTCTGTATTGTCATCATGGCCAAGATAGAAGAAAATAGTATTATTATATTCAAATTAAATTAAACATCCAACTCTACTCAAATATAATTTAAATGTAGATTTCCAGAATAAATAAATAAACCTGTATTGAAAACACAAAAGAATCATCCACTAAGCTCAGAACACCAGGATCTGGAATCTTTGCGCATAAACTCTAAGAACACCTCTAATTTTACACCTCGGTGTCCTAAAGGACGCTTCCTGTTGTTTCAGACGCTTTGCGGTCTGTCAGACACCAGGAATCATGGGAAAGCGGCGAGTGCCACTGAAGCGGTGAGTCCATGTTGGAAAATTTCACTTCGATTTCATGCTGGTCCACAAACAAAACGATGCAACGGAAGAGAGAAAGAGAGAGAGAAAGGCTGAATGTGTTGTAAAACGTGCTCTTGTTACCCCAGTAGAGGGGGCTCCTCGCTCTAAATCAATAATAATGACGGTGATTAATGAAGGGAGACTCTCAGCCTCTGAAAGTCTGTCTGAGGAAGATTCAGACTCTGATCGGATCCTCCAAAACTGCTAAACCACCAAATCCTCTCTCGCAGAAGCTTGTCAATTCAACTGGGACGTCAGCTTCATCTGACACCCTCCAACACACACTCATAAATCCACACACGCACTTACAGTATTAGGCTATGGAAACACTTCCTCTTTTCATCACTTATGAAGCTCTTCCCCATAAACACACACACACACACTATCAACAATTATCACAGCTCTTTTTTTCTCTCTCTCCGCTAGTCACTCTTACAGCTGTGTATGATTTAATGCATTAAAACAAATGTCAAACAATCAGTTTTGGATGAATATAGTTGAAGACAAAAGGATCAGCCCTCCTTGTGAAATTTTTTTTTTTTTTTTAAGTATTTCCTCAGTGCTATTTTATTGGAGAGTTCAATATTTTTTTTGTAACACATTTCAATAACTCGATATGTTTGTCTTTGCTATGATGGCAGCATTAGTTACTTTGCAGGATACCAGTATTTAGCTTAAAGGTTAAAGAAACCCTCGAGTACTTTTCTCAAATTGTGACAGATTTGTGTGTGTGTTGAGCATCAGTTAAAACACTGTTAGCTCTTGTCAGCTTTAAATGTGGGGAAAACAGGATAATACTGAACTTTTGTCAGCTAATTTCAGCGGGTTTAAAACATTTTTTGGGCCGGGATCAAAATTGGAGACAAAGCACTAATCTGCTAGTGGAGTGATGATGCGTCGGTAGGGTTGGGTATAGTTTGGGGTTATTTCGATAATTTTAAAACGATACCGGTGCCAAAACGATACACGAATTGATGCTTTTGAGCCACAAAATTATGGTGGATGACTAGAAAAATCTTTTATTTGACAAAAACTTTCAACCCGAGCTCATTCTGAAAACGTAACCTCGCGGACGTTTCTGGAGACCGCAATTTATGTGGCTGTAGGTACGTATGGCTGCATTTTGTTTTTTTAAGCGAACGCTACAGGGGTGGTGTGACGCCGCTCCTCTTCGCCCTCGCCGGCTCACCTCCGTGTGGAGGGCTCTCCCACCGCAAACAGTTTGTCCAGTTAGCTCGTTGTGTTACGTTGGCAGAGCGGAGGTCCGGTGGGGAGCCGGCCGCGGCAACAACTGGGTTCGAGACCGAGAAAGATCGGTTCCAGAAATCAGGTAAGACAAAAAACAGAATCCAAAAGATAAAGCGAACGGGTTCAAAACGGGGCGAGAAATCTGAAAATGCGATCAAAATCAGACGAGAGCTTTTCTTTTTCTGGACGGCTTTTGTAAATCGTTGCTTAAGTTTAGGGAAGGAGAAGGAGGAGGGTGGCTGGGTCGGCCAATTGGCTGGCCGCTCAGTCATTCAGTCAGTCAGTTAGACAGACGATTGCTCGACAGCGGCCTCCGGCAGCCTTTTACACGAGAACAGCGCGGGCGCGAACGGCGTACGTTCGCGGATTCGCAAAAACAAAAAAACTGCACAATTACGTACCTCTCGAGACGTAAATCGTGGTCTCCAGAACGGCCGCAGGGCTACGTTTCCAGAATAAGCCTGGGTAGAAATCTTTTAAAAAACAATTTTAATAGAACAATATAGTTTAAGTTTAACTTAAACATCAATTAATATTTTATATATTTGAATTACATTAATATATTTCCTTTGATCATTTGTTGGTTAGCATGAATTTAAGGTTTGCATTATAAAATTACATTAGCTTACAACTAACCTGTGGAAAGGCTGTAATCAAAATACTAAACTCCTTTTTTCTAGGGTTAGGGCTTGTGACTATGTTTACTTGTTTATCAGTAATCTAATGATTTGCCTTAATCTAAATAAGACAATAATATTATTAAGGTGTATAAATGAGTTGCTTTTTGAATGTTCCTTTCATGATCCCATCTTACATGTTATAGTACATAGATTGATTAACGTCATTGCGTCACTGCGCTATCCATTCAATTTTATTCAGACACATTTCATTCATGCCCCCATGACAAACCGAGGTATTTGATGCAAGCATTAAGTAAGGACTGGTGAAACAGTGCTCTTTTAATGGAATAATAGAATTTCATACAGCATGTTGAATGAAAAGAAAAAACCTCCACATTTCGCGACGCAGGTGGTCCTTTAAGGTAATCAAAAATCACTGTTCACATGCTAGCCTAGACTCTTAATCAGAGTATTGTCTTAATCATGTTAAAATCGGAGCATTGGTGTCCATGTCCGTGCTCACTAAAAGTGCCAGATGATATCGCAAGCTTTCAGAGACAGCGCATTCCTCTGCCTTTAAGTTGATGCATGAGCCCTCAAATGTGTCATTAAGTTTGACGTGTTTCCCCTCTTACACACAACTTTTGTAAAGCATATGCTTCACGTCGCTGTGTCAGAATCCTTACATGTAAAATACGCTTTAGGACGCTTAATTTAGGCAAATTTGACGAACCCAATTGTGTGCGTTGGTCTGAAGAGAGTCGCTCTTGCTCACCGAATGCGCTGTACTTTGTGCGTTGTATGCGTCAGTTCCCTAAGCAACAAGAACAAATGCCTGAAATCGCCTGTCCGTATTCCTTAAAGTTGTTTAGAATTTAATGTTAAGAGATGGTGTGACAACGCGTATCTATTTGTGCCTTTGATGCACTCCTTGATGCTTCTTACGTCCTTGTCGCAGCACCAGTGGCACCAAATTAGGCATTGAAATTCATATGCTGATTCGGCCCGGTACATACTTGTTCCAAAGGTACCGGTGCTATGATGGCACTGGGTTTTGGTTCCCAACCCTAAACGCCGGTTTCTCATTATTATTCATAGCAGAGTTTTCTTATGCTATGAGAAGACCCTGCTTCTTAATTATTCATAAGAGCATGTGCTTTCCAAAGGCTGTCCTGCCAAGCTGTGAGACCCAATGACTGGGTGAGAAAGCATCTGCGGACTCTGCATACGGCATACAGTTTGCTTTCATGATCCACGGGGTTTGTTGCATGTTTTTCCTCGCAATGCTGTCAGGGCATTTTTGTTAGGGGAGGTGTACGAGAATTGGAGAATGGTGGACTTTGTCTTTTATCCAACCCTGGCTTATTCTGAAAACGTACCTATATATACATTTCTAAAGACTGCAAAATATGTGCCTGGGGGTATGTTTTATTGCAGTTTTTGTTTTCGTGGGTCCACGAGAGGCCGCTGAGATCTCAAATTTATCTTGCGAGTGCGATTTGCACCTGCTGTTCTCACATAAACCCACCAGAGACGGCTGTTGACTGACTGGCTGACTGATTGATTGACCAAATGACCGACCCACCCTCCTCCTTCCCTAAACCCAACTAATTTTATTAACTGACCCGCCCACACTCTTCCCCAAACCCAACCTACTTTTTTTCAAAAGCAATCCAGAAAAAGAAAAGCCCTCATCAGACTTTTTCCACGTTTTACCACATTCTCACCCTGTAATTTACTTGTTTACTTAAATTTTTGGCTTCTGTTTTTGTCTTACCTACTTTCTGGAACCGTTCTTCACCTGACTGAAACCTTGTCGTTGAGGTCAGCTCCTCTGTGCATCTCAAGTATGCAGAGCTAACGGGACAAACAGGTCCCTACAGCTAAAAAAGCCATCCATACGGAGGTAAACGGTCAGCTGGTGAGTGCGAAAAGGAATGGCGTCATACTACCCCGTACCGTTCATTTAAAAAATGAAATGCAGCCATACGTACCTCTGGCTACATGTAAATGTACATATAAATGTATATAGGGCTACGTTTTTTTATAATGAGCCTATATTGCTTTTATCAGTTGAGTTCATTACCATTCAGACACATCATCTATATCCGTGCTGCGGTGTTCGGTTATGTTTAAAATCCCCTGGATTACCGGCAGGCCTAATGTTCGGAATAGACAGGGAAAGAGACCTGCTGCACTGCTATCCACTGTGTCTGCATTCAGACCCGGGGATTCAGGAGGAAAGAAGTCCTCCTCATTTATAGTGTTTATATAAACATGATTATCTTTATAATGATATAACAAATTGTGCTTATGTGTTTATGGAAATACGAATAACAAATGTAGCAGGGCATTCATTTATTTCCTTTATTTCTTTGCATTTTAACTTTGTAAACTATAAAATCATGGGTCTCCTCATGGTTTGTGTCTCATTTTGTGAGACAACTGACAACAGTTATTCGATACCCCCTGCTCAGCTGGCCACGCCCACTCCTCCCTCTGCCCCCAGCGCTCCACGCCCATCATGATGCATTTTTGGAAAAAATTCTGAGGTAGACGAAAGAGGGATTTCTCAGTAAGAAAGTCGTCATAGTTGGTAAACTATGCGCAGTAAATCTCCCCATGTTGGCGTGGGTTTCCTCCGGGTGCTCTGGTTTCCCCCACAGTCCAAAGATATGCGCTAGGTGAATTGGATAAACTAAATGTGTAGTGTATGAGTGTGAATAAGAGTGTATGGGTGTTACCCAGTACTGGGTTGCAGCTGAAAGGGCATCCGCTGTGTAAAACACATGCTGGTATAGTTGGTGGTTCATTACGCTGTGGTGCAAAAAAGAAATTGAATGAATGGATGTTCTGATGCAGGAGGTTTGTGTGTCCATATGGTCATGTGATCATCAGACATGTGAAAGGCGACACATGGGAATTTTGACCCAAGCTGCTCCTTTATACTCAACATGATCCTTCATTACATATACAGCCTTTCTGAATTATCATCAGCTGCAAAAACAAGTCACGCATGTACTGTATGAACAGACTATACTGTATCATAAAATACTTACTTCCTTTAAGAGGAAACCCCACCCAAAAAACAATCTCACTTCTATCATCATTATCTCACCATCACGTCATTCCAAACATACACACATACCAAAAAATGTCCCCATGAGGTCAAAATGTACTGGTACTGCTATACTAATACAAATGTAAGAAATAGCACACAGACACAAATGTTGGTTTTTGTGATATATGAGGACTTTCCAAAGGCGTACTGTAAATAAATGCTTCTACTTCTAAATGCGTAAACCCAACTCTTACAGGAAAGTTGGGCAAATTTTTTTACGTAAAAAAAAAAAAAAAAAAAAAAACTGTTAAGTGTGGTTGATTTTTTTTAAATTACGAGGACACAATGCATGTCCTCATAAACCACCTTAACATCGCAATACCTAGATCATAACCTTTATACAAATTTGCGTCCTCATAAACCACACACACACACACACACACAGAGAGAGAGAGAGAGAGAGAGAAATGTAAGAGAAAAAGGAGATATTTACACCGGTGGGAGTATTTTTGTTGATGATAAAATAAGATTTTAACAGTTTGAATTACTAATGATTTGTATATATTTTGTTTTCATTTTACGTTCATTGTTTTAGCAAAGAATTGTTTCATTTTTTTAGTATTTTTTCATCTATTACTATACAGTTTAGTATAGTATAGTATAGTATAGTATAGTATAGTATAGTATAGTATAGTAAATTATGGTAGGGTTTAGCATAGTATAGTTTTTATAGTATATCATAGATTCACATATTATATAAGTATAATTTAGTATAGTATAGTACATTATAATATAGTGTGGTATAGAATAGTATAGTAAAGTATAGCTTATTATAATATAGTATATTATAGTTTAGTAAAGTTTAGCAGAGTTTAGTTTGGTATAGTATAGTATAGTATAGTATAGTATAGTATAGTATAGTATAGTTTAGTATAGTATAGTATAGTATAGTTTAGTATAGTATAGTATGGTATGGTATGGTATGGTATGGTATAGTATATAGTTTATAGGCTAGTTTTGTTTAATTTCAATTGTATTATTTTAGTATAAACTATATGCATTTTTTGTTCTACACTCCGTCTATTAATACTTTTCTGTCTTCAATCCCATCAGAAAAACAAACAAACAAACAAACAAACAAACAAACAAACAAACAAACAAACAAACAAAAACGTCCTCTAACACATATACATATTCCTTATTTATAAATCTTTAATTTACTACTTTGATATAACCAATCAATTTTAACAATAAATTTCTATTTCTATTCTTTTTATTGTAAGAAACCATCTTAATGTGACCTCTGAACTGTAAAACCCCTCTCTCTCTATGTGTTTTAACTTCAGAAATGCAAGTGATAAAGGGTAAAATGTCAGATCAATTTAAAGAGAGGACAGTTAGCAGTTCATTAAAGGGAGGGAGGGCCATATTGCGCTACGGAGGCCTGCTGGCAACCTCCCCGATCTGGGCCACTCACAGCCCGTCCAGATGGCATGAGGATCCGTGTGGAGTTTCAGAGATCTTCCCCTGCCCATCATCGGCCATGCTTTTTCTCATTGCCTGAGTGCGAATATGCTGGTGCTAAAGAGCTGCTGGAAATGCTGATTTATGTATTCCGCTAGTTAGTATGGAGATCAGTGCTGAAGACGATTAGTACAGACATCGTCTCTGCAAGGAAAGCAAATACGAGTGTATCACTGGAGGAAGAGCACATTCAGTCAGCGCCGCCAACTGCTGTTTAACTCAATGCAACACTTTAACAGACAGAGTTGATTATAATGCAATTGGACAAGTTTTATTTATTTATTTATTTATTTATTTATTTATTTATTTATTTATTTATTTTTGTCAGTATTCAAAAGTCTTTGACTAAAAGTAGCGAGAATGCTAAATAGATTTTACAGTAACGCGACAGATTAGCTGACTCAAAACAGCTTCAGTTATACAGTATAATATAATATGATGTGTTTTTTTTTTGTCAATAAGAGAAATGGAAATATATTTGCTTTATAATTTTATTTCATGCATGTAATTAATAAACAATTTAAATGTATTACATCTTTATTTAATTTTCTGTTATTTAAAATGTTATTAATATTATGATTATTTACTTAATATGTAGAATGGTAAATTATTAAAAAGAACAATTATACCTGCATTAAATAATAATAATAATAATAATATTAATAATTATAAAATAATAATATCAATAATAATAATAATAATAATAATAATAATAATAAATGTTATACTAAATTTAAATAACTGTGATAATAATATTATTAATAATAAAAATATTAATGATAAAAATAATAATATAAAAATATAAATAATAATAAAAATCACAACAATAATTATTAATATGATTATTATGATTATTGTGATTATTATTATTATTATTATTATTATTATTATTATTATTATTATTATAAAAACAACAACAACAACAAATACAATAATAATGAAAACAACTATAATATTAATAGTAATAATAATAATAATAATTATTATTATTATTATTATTGTTGTTGTTGTTGTTGTTGTTGTTGTTATTATAATTATTATTATTGTGATTAATATTATTATTATTATTATTATAACTGGTATACTAAATTTAAATAACTGTAATAATAATAATAATAATAATAATAATAATAATAATAATAATACTTCTGACCATAAAAGCTACATAACCTTTTTTTTTTTTTATAAATGTAATGTAAGGTATGAAACAAGCAATGCATCATCAGTAGGTAAATAATCACCACAAGAAGTGTTAGAAATACAGATTTTGGCTATTGTGCGGAAAAAAATACAAGGCAGAATAAGGAGGGATTTTTTAAACAATGTGCTTCCTTTAGTACTGTTGTCCTTAAAGGAAGATATCAGCTTTATGTGATTTGAAGCTTTGCAAAGTAAGACAGACTTACTGTGCAGTTGCTGTAAATGTATTAATGGAGGACTTCCAGAAGGTTTCCACATCTCTCGATCTATGGGCTCCTGAGGCTCCTGGACTCCACAGCGCTGGAAGGCTGCATTTATTCAGGTGAGTTCTAGGGTCAAAAATAAAGACACACAGCCAAAACACAACACACACTTTAAAGTAAACAGATGCATTTTTATGTTTTATTTATTTGCAATGTTTGCTAGAGCAAGCATCACTACTATATTGATGGAGTATATTGACAGGGATAAACAAACTCGTCCCATACCGTTTGCAATATACTGTACACCAGTCATTCCCCAGGTTACTCGGCTTCTAAAATAAGTAAAAATAAATAAATAAATCACTAAACTTGCATTTAAGCAGTGACTACAGAATATGCTATTTTGTATGTATTGCACTAGGAAACAAACGACTACTAAGTAAAACTACTAAGCAACCTCTCAGAAAAGCGACCACATAGCAACTTTCAGCAAAACAGATACTTAGACACTATATTTAAAATATTGAGACACAACTTGAAAGGTGTGTGTCCCATTACAAAAAGTACATCGTATCAACAGTAAGATGTGATGTTTGTGGTCTATTTTCTGCTTGAGGATTTGCTGTGATAAATGGAAACATTCATTCAGCTATATACCACAATATGCTGAAGAAGAATGTCCAGGCATCTGTAAGTGACCTCAAGCTGAAGTGAACCTGGCTTCTGCAGCAGGACAATGATCTAAAGCACACAAGCAAGTCCACTTCTGAATGGCTGAAGAAAAACTAAATGAAGACTCCACAGTGGCCTAGTCAAAGTCCTGACCTGAATCCGGTTGAGATAACCTTGAATAGGTGGTTTATGCTTGAAAACTCTTAAATATTGCTGAATAACAACAATTATGCAAAGATGAGTGGGCTCTAAATCCACTAAAGCACTGCAAATTATCGAAAACAATACATCTGATGCATTAGTTTAGTTGTGTCCCACAATATCCTGAAGAAGAATGTCCAGGCATCTATTAGTGACCTCAAGCTGAAGTGAACTTGGCTTCTGCAGCAGGACAATGATCTAAAGCACACAAGCAAGTCCACTTCTGAATGGCTGAAAAAAAACTAAATGAAGACTCCAGAGTGGCCTAGTCAAAGTCCTGACCTGAATCCGGTTGAGATAACCTTGAATAGGTGGTTTATGCTTGAAAACTCTTAAATATTGCTGAATAACAACAATTATGCAAAGATGAGTGGGCTCTAAATCCACTAAAGCACTGCAAATTATCGAAAACAATACATCTGATGCATTAGTTTAGTTGTGTCCCACAATATCCTGAAGAAGAATGTCCAGGCATCTGTTAGTGACCTCAAGCTGAAGTGAACTTGAGTTCTGCAGCAGGACAATGATCTAAAGCACACAAGCAAGTCCACTTCTGAATGGCTGAAAAAAAACTAAATGAAGACTCCAGAGTGGCCTAGTCAAAGTCCTGACCTGAATCCGGTTGAGATAACCTTGAATAGGTGGTTTATGCTTGAAAACTCTTAAATATTGCTGAATAACAACAATTATGCAAAGATGAGTGGGCTCTAAATCCACTAAAGCACTGCAAATTATCGAAAACAATACATCTGATGCATTAGTTTAGTTGTGTCCCACAATATCCTGAAGAAGAATGTCCAGGCATCTGTTAGTGACCTCAAGCTGAAGTGAACTTGAGTT
This sequence comes from Danio rerio, assembly GCF_052040795.2. Taxonomy (NCBI): domain Eukaryota; kingdom Metazoa; phylum Chordata; class Actinopteri; order Cypriniformes; family Danionidae; genus Danio; species Danio rerio. Next base: position 45,377,298 of record NC_141032.1, on the reverse strand, counting down.
CTGCAGCAGGACAATGATCTAAAGCACACAAGCAAGTCCACTTTTGAATGGCTGATGAAAAGCTAAATGAAGACTTCGGACTGGCCTAGTCAAAGTCCTGACCTGTATCCGGTTGAGATAACCTTAAATAGGTGGCTTATGCTCGCAAACCCTCCAATGTGGCTGAATTAAAACAATTCTGCAAAAATGAGTAGGCTAAAAAATCCCCCACAGCACTGTAACAGACTCATTGCAAGTTATCGAAAACAAAACATCTGATACATTAATTCAGCTGTGCACCACAATATCCTGAATGAGAATGTTCAGGCATATGTTAGTGACCTTCAGCTGAAGTGAACTTCTGCAGCAGGACAATAATCTTTTTATATTATAAAAACTACACATTGAAACACTTTAAATTACATTTATATGTAAAAAACTTAATAACAACTCTAAAAAAGTATTTCAGGAATGTGAGCAGAATCGCAGCTTTCCCTATAATAACAGCAATTTTCCACACACACACACACACACACACACACACACTCACACACACACACACACACACACACACACACATTAACCAGTCTTTTTGACTATAAATAAAGATTTATTTTTTTTGTAAAATTACGTAATTACAGCAATGTTGTAAAGACTTGGTTAATAGTATAGAATAATAGTATAGAATATAATACAGTTTTTCTCTTCTCTTTTGTCTTTGGTGCATTTCTTACAACACTATTTACATTTGCACAATAGTTAATGCGTTTCTCAAAACAATTAGTACAAACTGCAAAACCTAGTTGATAACCTGCAAAAGTGCGTCACTTGCTCAAAATGGAGAGCTCATCCCTCAAAAGCAAGTATTGATGTCAATGAAAGTGTCAGTGTCATCAAGATAAAAAAGTCCTGACTCCATTGTTTATGAACAAGATAGTCAAATGGCTTTGTCCTGTTTTCATTATGACACTTTACTCTTTAAGTTTTTTCCAAAGTCAGATTTTGGTGACACTTTCTGAAAATGCTCAAGACAGCACTGTATACTATTTGCACATCCATTTGAAAACTTCTGTAAAGTTAGACATCACTGCATTTAGTGAGGTATCTGAGTACAAGACACTGAATATGAATGTTTCTTATGTTTCCTGCATTTGCTCTTTGCAATTTTAATTTATTCAAAGCATTGTGCAAAAGAATAACTCACCCTTATTTACAACAAACATAAACTTCCTCCATAAAGTTAACCTCCACTCCACAGCTGCCCTGTCCTGACCTATTCATGCATCTCTAAGGACCGAGCTGTCCCGGGAGAAGCTTGCTAATATACAGAATTGGACTCAAGGCCTTCTGGGCGTTCAAAGCATTTGCAGACCTGGACAGATTTGTCCAGCCCATCACCCCCTTGTGCTGGAAAAGGGATTCATTCTCCCTATGAGCTATCAACCAAGGCTGAACCTGGACGGGGGCGTCCCGCGAGTCACTTTTAACACTCAAGGCAGGGATAGTTTGTCCCAATTGGAACGTAGCCAAGGCAGAACCTGGACGAGGGCATCCCACGTGACACTTTTAACACACAAGTTAGGGCTAATCTGTCCCAATCGGAACGTAGCCAAGGCAGGACCTGGACGCAGCAGGCATACAGCGTTGAACTAAGAAGACAGGGCTCATTTTTGTCCCCACTGAATTTACTTTTACCACACAGATAATAAATAAAAGGAATAATGAAGACACTGAACACCATTTGACCGTTAAGTTGTACAATATTTATTTATTCAGAGTCTTCTGTTTGTTCGAGCGGGCGAGCGCCCTGGCTTTTCCCTTTGGCAGGGCGCCATGGCAGCGTCCTCCTGCTGGTTCCCTCCTGGAAAAGAGACACATAAAGGGTAGTTAGCCAATGCCACACGTTCTGCTGTCCACGCCAAAGAGAATGTGATTTTTACCAGGGGAGAGACGGAAGTCTCCGTCCTCTTGCGCCCTTTCCGCGGGGGGCTTTCAGTGCCCGCTGCCTCCCCATCCTCCTCCTCCTCCTCCTCCTCCTCCACCAGGGCCCTTTCAAAGAGTCTGCGGCGCTCGCGTGCTTGGAGAGGTCCGAGGTGAAGTGCGTAGAACTTATCTGAGGTTGAAGTGTCATGGCACATGAATTGCGCCACCTTGCGGCGATCCTCTGAAGAGTGTGCATTCTTTGCCTGCGTCGGAGAGAGACAGAAGCTTGATTAGGATAGAAGCCGCCGCTGGTAGTTACAGGGGCGTCACAATGCCTACTCACATGAGTCGCGATCGCAGTGCGTACGTCAGTAAAGGTGGGTTTGCCTGGAAGGCCCATACTGAGCCAAGCAGACTGAAAGTACTTGTTCAGGGTCCGACAAGGACTGGCTCTGGAAGTGAAAAAGAAATAGGTAGCCTGGCTCCCTCCGGGGAGACCAGCCCGCAGCGCCAAAAACCTGCGGAACCAGCTGTATTCCTCCCTGTTTAGGGACAGCTGAGCCGCCCCAAAGGCTCTGTTTGTTTTGTGAGTGGTAATCTGCCATCAGAGAACAAGCAGTGAATGAGTGAGTGAGAGAGAGAGCATGCTACTGGTGACCCCCACCTTACTTGCGCCATACTCACGTTAATGACATAAGCAGACTCGTCGGGGCTTCTGGAGGCCTCTTCAACCTCCTGGATTGTGAGATTCTGGAAGACTCCACAGCGGTGCCCAGAGATGGAGGTTAGGTAGCCAGTCAGAAAGCCATAGAAGCGCCACTGTTGCCTAGTGCTTGGGTTGGATTCGAGGCTATCTGGTGAAAGACATTAGACAGATTAGACCACCGACGGTTCTATTTCCTTTCTGGGTCACCAACAGCTCTTGGCTGCTGGTGACTTGTACTCCGGGGCGCCAGCAGCTCAAACAACAGCTGCTGGTGGCCCGGAGAGGAAATGTGCGTTTCTTCTTCAGGGGCACCAGCAGTTCATGGACTGCTGGTGCCCCTGAAGAAGAAACGCACAACTCCTCTCCGGGCCACCAGCAGCTGTTGGTTCATCCAGCCACGTCGGTCTGCCCCCCTTCCCCCCCGAATGAGTCCCATTCGCGGGGGAGAGGGGCAGACAGACGTGGCTGGATGAACCAAGGGCTGTTGGTGCCCCGGAAGAACGAACAGGGGGAATCGCTGGAACGGCGGAAGGGCTTGCTTACCTAGCAGGGCGGGAATTTTCCTCCCAGCGGTCCGGTGACAGCGCACCAGACTGGCCTTGGGGATCAGTCGGCTTTCCTTCGCCTGCTTGGTCCTTACCTCGTGCACGACGACACGCCGGCGTATGCCGCGGATGAGGGCTCTGACCTCCCTTCGAATCAGAACCAGAGCCGTGCTGGAGAGCTGACAGGCGGCCGGCGGCGTCTCCGAGAGGTAGTCTAGGAACTGAGCCACGTTCTTCAGGTAGTGCTGCCTGGTGGGCTCGGCCATGCGCGTCTGACCTAGCCGGGCGGCCCACGCTCGGATTCGGGCTGGTTGGTTGAGGAAGAGGAAGTCCCCTGGCTCCGCGGTGCCCCTGGCCATGTAACCAAGGAAGGCTTTGATTCTCCCCAGCTTCGAAGTGACGTTGTTCCGCAGGCGGGGGGTGGGCTCGCTGCCCAGTTGGTACCCTTCGAACTCCCCCAAGAGAAGGTCTGTGGAACGAGCACAACCAAGAGTCAACTTCCCCGAAGCCACACACCCAGCAGAGCGACAGTGACGTGCCTGAAATATACTCAACTCAGCGCGGGGACGTGGTCCGGGAACGGGTAGGCAGTGGGCTCCAAAGCCTCCGGAGGCTCGGGGGGCGTCGGACCTCCGGCCGCCCCTCGCCCGGGAGGCGGTGGTGCAGGAGGCGACCTGGTTCTCCTGGCCCTCTTCCTCCTCCTTCTCCCCCCTTCTCCCTTCCTTAGCTCTCGGTAGAGGCGTGTGATTTGGAGCAGGGTGGACCGCATCTTGGTAACCTGTTTCCCCAGGTCCGTGAGCTGAGCCTGTATGCGCTCGGTGGCGCGCCTGCAGCCGCGGTCGGCGCACGGGCGGCCGGCCTCTGGGTCCTCCGAGTCCCGCTCCCCCTCGGAGGACGATGCTAGCTGGGACACGACAGGGATTGCAGGCTGGGTGGACCGCAGCCACTGCAACTCCCGAGCTACTTTCCGGCGTTTCGCCCTCCCCATAGCCTCTTTCCTTCCCGAGGTCGAGAGCTCCGCGTGCTGCCTCAAGTGCCTGTCTAGGCGGGCTGGCGTCCGGCGACATCCCGGGACCGGGCACGGTGTCTTCCGCGTGTCCACGCGGCCGGCGGCCAGCGCGAGAAGCAGCCGCTTCTCGTCCGAGTTGGCCACCTTGTGAACGGCCGTCAGGTGAGGCGCAAGCCGGCTGTACACGTTGAAGCATAGGGCACATTCAGCCATGACCGTGCCAGAGCCAATGCAGAGGGGGAAAGGGGCCCGCACGCCACGTGCGGCGGTTAATAAGCGGCCGGAGGCGGCGTCCACTTCCGCGTCATGACGTTGGTGGACCCGTATTTCTTAAAGGGGAAGGACACCCCCCCGCACCAGGAGGTGTAAGCCGATGCCCTACGGAGATCCATTCGGTTCAAGCCTTCTCTTGTTACGACTTCTCAAGTAGGGGGGAGAGGGGTGTCCACCTCACTCCCTTCCCCCCTTTTCAAAGGAACCAGAGGGGGTGTCCCGTTAAACAATTCACCCCACCGCCCCTTCATCGTTGCCCCGGTCAGCGGTTCGACACCTCTCTCTCTTGTCACGACTCGAGTTGGGGAAGGGGTGTCCCACCTCACTCCCTATCCCCCCTTCATTTTGCTGTTCTGGCCAGCGGGAGCTTTTCCACAGCCATCCACGTTCACTTTTTCCACCCCAAAAAGGGGATTGATTGTTTGAGCCCCATCGGGGGGGGACAGCTCCACACGCGCCAGCCGCGGGAGCTTTTGTGACCTGCTACAACCAACATGGGATACGCACCAACCATCGAAAGGGGAGTTCAGACAGCCCGTAACCCCGGCACCACTGACCCTGGCACGTTTCACCTCGCCGGAGTCCACTAGCTTCCCCTCCCAACCAACCACCCTCACTCCCCCGGGAGCAGGGTAGGCGGGGTGGGGGTCAGCCGGGAGCCAGCAAGGATAAACCCAGGGGGTGGGCGGCGTTGCGGGCGGGCGGGCGGACGGACGGGATGCAGACGCACACACTCGGGCGGGGGTAGAATCGAAGCCCACACCAGCTCGTTCCCTACGCTGCCCCTGGGGCCTCGATTCACCACGCCGGGTGACTCGACCGAACCCACCGAACATCCCCCAGCCCTCGCAGGGCGAGGGGCGTGGGGCGGGGGCACGGGCCGAGTATCGGCGCGGGGGAAACGGAGTCCAGGGGGGCGGGCTGGCGGGCGGGCTGAGCAGCAGACAAGCTCTGGGTCATTTAGCCAGACGGGCCATCTGGGTCCTTTACCCACAGATCGGGGCGGGAAGGGGGGGGCGCTGTGTGCGGAGGGACACCCCCACGCCTCCCTGATACAGCGCCCAGGACGGGGAGGATCTGCCACACCCATAGAGGCCGACCCCATTGGTGCTTTGGGGGGCCTGGGTGGGGGCCTAGCCCCTGGGGCGCCACACTAGCTCCTATCGATCAGTCACCGTGGGGTCTGGCGACTGGACTGTCAGAGACTAAGTCCATATTTTTACGCCTTCCCCGAAACCCTGATGGCAGGTCAGAGATTGTGGGTGTCGGGCAAAAACCTCCAGGCGCGGGACGTCCCGACAAGTAGGCCGGGAAGGGTGGTCTCCCGTCGGGCATGGTTTGGTGGGCTCGGGCCTGGGTCTAACCAACGCCCCGGTGAGCGCCAGGCATAACGTATTCCTGTTGGACCTTTGGCGCTAGATGCGTAAAGATGTGCCGCTGGTGAACCATCGATGGAGCCGCTGGTGAACCATTAATGGGGGCCTCTGAGATCCAGCGTTGGGGAGGCCTGTGCCCCGCGCGCTCTGCCCGGGGCACACACACCCTTCTCGGGGAGCGACCCCAGCCCCTCTCCCTGGCCTGGGGCCTCTGAGATCCAGCGTTGGGGAGGCCTGTGCCCCGCGCGCTCTGCCCGGGGCACACACACCCTTCTCGGGGAGCGACCCCAGCCCCTCTCCCTGGCCTGGGGCCTCTGAGATCCAGCGTTGGGGAGGCCTGTGCCCCGCGCGCTCTGCCCGGGGCACACACACCCTTCTCGGGGAGCGACCCCAGCCCCTCTCCCTGGCCTGGGGCCTCTGAGATCCAGCGTTGGGGAGGCCTGTGCCCCGCGCGCTCTGCCCGGGGCACACACACCCTTCTCGGGGAGCGACCCCAGCCCCTCTCCCTGGCCTGGGGCCTCTGAGATCCAGCGTTGGGGAGGCCTGTGCCCCGCGCGCTCTGCCCGGGGCACACACACCCTTCTCGGGGAGCGACCCCAGCCCCTCTCCCTGGCCTGGGGCCTCTGAGATCCAGCGTTGGGGGGGGGGCCGTGCCCTGCACGCTCTGCCCGAGGTACACGCACTCTCCGGCGGCAAGCGCTGGTTCCAAAGGACCCCCTAGATTTGCACCTAATCACCAGCCGTGCCCGGGCACCCCACTATTAAGCCCGGGGACACTAACTCCTCCAAACCGCATGGATCAGACAGACGTGCTGCTGGTGACCCAACTGGCCAAGACGTACCGCTGGTGACCCAATCGGTCTTTGGGTTTGTGAATGGGTCACCACCGGCCCTGGGCTCGTGTATGGGGCACCAGCCGCACGTCGTTCTAGCCTCCGTCTGCGATGGGGTCTTATGTTTGCTGCGGGGTGATGGACGCTGGGAGACGGGTTAGCAGCTCAGAAATGGACCCTTGACTCCCGTGTACCCCCTAACTCCCATGGTGTTCAGACCACTGGCCTTGCCCGGATTTGAACGCTTGTTTTTGGGTTAGCTTTGCTGGCCAAGAGGCCTGGATCCTTGGAAGGACCAGGGCAGCAGTGCGCATTTGGTTTGCCCGGATTTGAACGCTTGTTTTCGGGTTAGCTTTGCTGGCCAAGAGGCCTGGATCCTTGGAAGGACCAGGGCAGCAGTGCGCATTTGGTTTGCCCGGGTTTGAACGCTTGTTTTCGGGTTAGCTTTGCTGGCCAAGAGGCCTGGATCCTTGGAAGGACCAGGGCAGCAGTGCGCATTTGGTTTGCCCGGATTTGAACGCTTGTTTTCGGGTTAGCTTTGCTGGCCAAGAGGCCTGGATCCTTGGAAGGACCAGGGCAGCAGTGCGCATTTGGTTTGCCCGGGTTTGAACGCTTGTTTTCGGGTTAGCTTTGCTGGCCAAGAGGCCTGGATCCTTGGAAGGACCAGGGCAGCAGTGCGCATTTGGTTTGCCCGGGTTTGAACGCTTGTTTTGGGGCAACGGGGCCCTCGTTAGACCCCTGGTTCGTTCAACCGCGAAATCGAAAATTGCACTAAGTCCTTCATTTGAGTCTGTTATCGAAACCTCGACGGCAGGTCAGCGAAACCCAGGGACGCGCTACCCCCCCTCCAGGCGCGGGTCATGCCGGAGAGAGTGGTCTCTTCCCGGGCATGGCTTGGTGAGCTCTCCCCCTGGTCCAACCAACGCCCCCGGTGAGCTCATCCATAGCGTTTGCCAGCGGTCGTTCCAAAGACCCCCCCCGCTAGAGACCCACCATCCCCCAAATGAGTGTTAGTTGTTTCAAACAGCAAAAAAATAAAATCAATGCATTTCGTTTTCAAAATGATTTTTTTTTTACTTTCTTTGGGTAGAGTTGTGCACATACTGGAACTGAACCTACAACATACACAGGTCTGTAAATCAGTCATGAAACTGTTCAATTTAGAAGATATTTTAAGGTGAAATAAACTGATATTTTTAAAAAATAAAATTTGCTTGACAGATTTTGACAGCCAGTTCAACATTTTTATGACTCAAGTAATGAAATGAGCACTATTAGTTTTCTATGGATTGACTGTTCAGCATTTACAAGTTTAGTTAATTTTGACTGACATGACATAAGCAAATAAAAATGTTATAAGACAGCAGAGAGGTATATGAAAGCAATTGATGCAAGTCCAAAAGCGTTTGCAATTTGTTGGAAGGAATGAGAAACTGCTACTATGATGTGCACAAATGACTAACTGTTTTGAGAAATGTATTAACTGTTGTGCAAACGTACATAGTGTTGTGAGAAATGCACCAAAACCACTGAGAAAAACTGTAATTTTATATCTGAATTACTTACCAGTATTCCAAATGTTTTTCTTTTTTAAATTATAATTAAAGACAGGTAAAGGTAATATACAAAAAAGGAACTATATCAACCAAACCTATAGCGATCATATAAAATATACTGCTAAAAAATAAAGAAAACATTTGTACAAAAAAGTATGATTATATTATTACAGTTTTTCTCAGTGGCTTTGGTGTGTTTCTCACAACACTATTTACATTTGCACAACAGTTCATGCATTTCTCAAAACAATTAGTACAAACTGCAAAACCTAGCTGATAACCTGCAAAAGCGTGTCACATGCTCAAAATGGATAGTTCATTCCTCAAAAGCTATTTTTCATGTCAATCAAAGTGTCAGTGTCATCAAAATGAAAAGTCCTGACACCATTGTTTATGAACACGATAGTCAGATGGTTTAGTCTTGTTTTCATTATGACACTTTACTCTGTACATTTATTCAATGCAAAAAAGTCAGATGTTGGAGACACTTCCTGAAAATGCTCAAGACAGCACTGTATACTATTTGCACAACCATTTGAGAACTTCAGTAAAGTTAGACATCACTGCATTTAGTGAGCTATCTGAGTACAAGACACTAAATATGTATGTTTCACATTTTTACTGCAGATGCTCGTTGCAATTCGAATTTATTTACAGCATTGTGCAAAAGAATAAACTCACCCTTATTTACAACAAACACAACCATCCTTTGGGTAGAGCTGTGCACAACTGTAAACAATATTGCAGAACATATCGGAACTGAACCTACAACACACGTAGGTTTGTAAATCATTCATCAAATTGTTAAATTTTTAAGACATTTTCACGATAATGTAAAGATTAAATTTTTTTTATAAAATTTGCTAGACAGATTTTGACAGCTAGTTCAACATTTTTGTATGTAATGACTCAAGTAATGAAATGAGGACTATTAGGTTTATATGGAATGACTATTCATCATTTACAAGTTTAGTTCATTTTGACTGACATGACATAAGCAAATGATAATGTTGTAAATAGCAGAGAGTTGTGTGAACGCAATCGATGCATGTCCGAAAGCGTTTGCAATTTGTTGGAAGGAATGAGAAACTGCTACTAGGATGTGCACAAATGACTAACTGTTTTGAGAAATGTATTAACTGTTGTGCAAACGTAAATAGTGTTGTGAGAAATGCACCAAAGCCACTGAGAAAAACTGTAATTTTATATCTGAATCACTTACCAGTATTCCAAATGTTTTTTCTTTTTTAAATTATAATTAAAGACAGTTAAAGGTAATATACAAAAAAGGAACTATATCAACCAAACCTATAGCGATCATATAAAATATACTGCTAAAAAATAAAGAAAACATTTGTACGAAAAAAGTATGATTATATTATTAAATGTTCACATTAAAACACTGTCTAAATTCAATTTATATATAAAAAACCTTAAAAACAACTTTAAAAAAGTCTTTCAGGAATGTGAGCCGAACCGCAGCTCTCCCCATAATGACAGCAATCCTCAGTAATATTAGGTCGAACATCAGAAACACGTAGCTGCTCTCATTATGTGTATCAATCATTATCCGGATTTGTCAAATTAAATGCTCATAT
>NC_141032.1:45272500-45360000 GCF_052040795.2 Danio rerio | reverse complement strand
GGACTTTGCAGTGTATATTAGCCATGTCAATAAAGGCTTTCGAGTGTAACTCGCAGAAATAAAGGTACAAAACTGGGGTGGTACCCTTTCAAAAGTATACTTTACATATGCACGTTGATACCTGAAATGTACAATTTTGTATCTTTAAGGTACACTTTTGTATCTTTAAGGTAATATAAGGTACACATTTGTACTTTTAGGTTCATACTTGAATCTTTAATGTACAACAGTGTAACTTTTGACAAAGTACCCCTTTAATTTTATTCTATTATTTGCAAGAAAGCTTCAATTGACCAATGAGCAACAAAATTTGACAACCAAGGATCATGATTGATCAATATACATTTCTGGAGATCGCTAAATACTTCCCAGGATGTACGTTTCGGTTTTTTTTGTTTTGTTGTTATCACAAAATCGCCAGAAGCCGCTGTGTATGCTTTTTCAGATCTCAAATTTCTCTTGCACGTGCTATTTGCACCACGTGCTGTTCTCACGTAAATCCACCAGAGGCCGTTGTCGACTGACTGACTGACTGACTCACCGACCGACCAACCGACCCTAGTCCCCCCTACCCACCTAATTCCCTAACTGGTCAACTCATCTCTGTATCTCAAGTCCGCCAACGTACATGGCATCTTCTGGGTAAAATGGTAACACCTGAAAAGCCACACACACGGAGATAAGCGGTCAGCTGGTAGCACGAAAAGAAACAGAAGCTGTTAGCAGCATCATATCGCCATGTTTGTAGTGTATACTTTAAGGATGAAATGCAGCCAAACGTAACTCTGGCTACATAATTCCTGCTCTACAGAAATATATACAGATGTGCGTATTCACAATTAGCCTGTATTGAAATTTGAAAATGTATTTGCATATCAAGAAAGGTGCAGGTCGTATCATACATAATAATAATAAAGTTCAATACTGGCGAGGCAGTGGCGCAGTAGGTAGTGCTGTCGCCTCACAGCAAGAAGGTCGCTGGGTCACTAGTTCCAACCTCGGCTCAGTTGGCGTTTCTGTGTGGAGTTTGCATGTTCATCCTGCCTTGGCGTGGGTTTCCTCCAGGTGCTCCGGTTTTCCCCACAGTCCAAAGACATGCGGTACAGATGAATTGGGTCGGCTAAATTGTCCGTAGTGTATGAGAGTGTGTGATAAGGTGTGTGTGGATGTTTCCTAGAGATGGGTTGCGGCTGGAAGGGCATCCGTTGCATAAAAACTTGCTGGATAAGTTGGCGGTTTATTCCTCTGTGGCAATCCCGGATTAATAAAGGGACTAAGCCGACAAGAAAATAAATTAAGCAAGTTTAATACTTTCCTTTCTGGCCCATGTCAAAATACCAGATTGTATTAAGATTAAAAATAAATAAATAAATTGGAAAAAAGTACAATTGTACAATCATAAACATAAATTCAGCACTCTGGTTTACAAGTTTAAATCCTCAACAATAGATATGAGCCTTGCTAAACTTGGCTTATTGGAAAAAAAAATTTCTTACTGGTCCATATCAAAACAGCCTAACTCAAAGTCTCACTACACTGGCTGAAGTCGAGATTTTTATTATTACTATTTTATCATTTATAAGAGGGAAAGCATAAATCCAATTGCTTAACAAAAACCACAACTTTTATAGATACCATTCTCCAAGCACAGACAGCACAGGAAAAGTCATGAACAAAACAGAGCTCGGTACTTCAGTTTAGAAGTTTGTTCAAATCCCCAACTGCTAATTTGGAAAGTGCAAGGCGACGTATGACATTCAACACTATTAACGAGAAATGAAATAAGAGTTGAAAGCTTTATTTTCGAAATATGTCAATTTATAATAACACGTGTCTGTGCAGATGACGTGCCAAGCCAGAGTTATATTTCATCCTGGGGAGCACGGCATCAGAAACTTGCTAACATTCTTATTGAAACAAGAAAAAGATTGATAACTTGGAGAGTGTTGCTGACAGAGTTTACACAGATCATGTCACACAAACTCACTGTACAGTGTCCTCAGAGACAGACCACTTGGCGTAGAATTGAGCGAACGTACAAACTGAGAAAATGTGTCCCTGCAAAAAGCAAGCAGAATCCCATCTGAGAGTTGACAATGATAGAATCGCATTAAAATAACCGGGTAAAATACAATGACTATGTCCGATAATTCAGTCTTCCCAAACGTCTCGGGTGTACTTATAGGGACAGAGATATACAATGTTTTTGGCACAGCCAAACAAATTTGCTCACTTTCTTCCTACTTCCCAACTAAGTCGGTCTCAAAACAATAGAATCAAATGATGAATTCTTTTCTGGAGGTCAGAGGGTTCTTGCTAGTTTGTTCATTTACGCCCAGCAGCATTCAATGCTCTAAAGAAAATCCCCAATTTAATAGAAACTCGGAGGTGGAAATGCCTGTCACTAGTCTTCAAAGCACAATATAAAGGCCGGATTGCACTATTTTATGACTTACAGTGCCCACAAATAAATGTTCCGAGTACACAAAGACAACTCTTTCAACATGGCAAGGAAGGAAAGACATTTGTGTATCCTGCGCCATGCAGAAAGGTTACATGGCCTCTTGTTTGAGAGTATGGAAACCATTGTTTTGATGGATCCATGCACCTCATAACAAACCAAAACGCATCCGATAAGCGGATCATTTCGAGGACAACTTGCGTCTAAAATGTCCTGTTTACGTCTAGTTAAGATAAACATATCAGATATCCAGCCTCTCATTTTCCCAACACTGTAAAAAATGCAGGATCCCACCCAATTCCTTCATGTTGTGTCCCGACACAAATAGATCAGGTTAACTTAATTGTTTTTTTACAAATATAAGTTGACTGAACACTAAAACAGTTAATTTGTCCCACCAAAAACATTAAGAATTGTGTTGTTTTGGTCAAACAATTGATATTGCTTATTTGGAAAAATCAGAAACCTCCAACACAGTGGATCCGTGATGTCCTCCTCTTCCTAAGTTGGAAAAAATGTGACCTTTTAGAGGTTCATCTAACCACTTTAAGAAAATTTGGGGCACATTTACACTCAAAAAATGACTTTTGCTGCTTGTTCAAACTACTTATTTAAAATGCAACACAGGCTCATTGTGAATATGTACCCCCGTATACATTTCCGGAGAATGCGAATTATGTGTCCAGCATTTCATCTGTAAAACAAACGGTACAGAGCGCCTTTAAAACAAACGGTACAGCCGCAGACAGCTTCTGTTTCATTCCACGCTTACCAGCTGACCGCTAACCTCCATGTGGACAGCTTTTCTGATGTTACCAATTTGCCCAGTTGCTCGGCCGAGAATTATAGCAGAGTGAAAGTATAACGCAAAAAAGAGTTTCTCACGTCTAAACGCAAATTATTTATTTAGCCAATCAAGGGCCCCCTTCCTCCGTGCGCCCTGGGACAGCCCCACCTAGCCCTTGTGTTAATCTGGCCCTGCGTGTGCTTTAGTTTTCAGCAGAGTGTTTTCTTTATGCAGGTAAAATTAAAGGTGAGGTACATATATCTCTCTGCTTGTATTAAAGAACAAAATTGTACTACAAATAATACATAAATATACTTAGAAATTATACATTTTAATACAAGAATTATTGTGTTGCTAAGTAAAATATCTAATTGTTTATGGAAAGCATCTTCAATGCATTATGATGTACCAAGATATCGAAATGAACTGAATAGATGGCATAATAATCATAACCGAACTGAATCAAGAGACCAGTGTAGGTTCACATCCCTATTATCTATACTTCTTAAAATGTATTTGTTTTTGTCTTTAAAAAATAATTGTGTTGTTTTAACTTATTTTAAAAAACTAGTTTGAACAAACAAGTAATTGTTTTGAGTGAAGTCAACAAATATTTAGTAACTGTATCACTTTTATTTCCCTCACTCGTCCGGCAACTGGAAGTCGACTTCGGCTAAACGCGGGCAATTTGCTTCACTTTTCTCCACCTTCACCCTATTTCTGTCAGCCGCCGTACAAATGGATTGTGGGAAAAGCGATGTGTCCCCAACAATTCCATCATGGAGAAATGAGGAAAGGCAACATTACAGATGAGTTCACATATACAGTAGTCAGGCTGAACCCCCCTTTCGCTCTCTCCCTCTCGCCTCTGACAGTTATTGTTTGCCGAACGGATGACAAGATTGATGCTTCTCTGTAAATCAGGAGCGGGCATGAGTGACTCCTTCCCTTTCTCGTATCTATCATCGGCAGAATGGAGATTAATAGGAGCGAGTCCTATTCTTGGATTTGTTGAGGGCACTTGCTCCCTGACCTCTGGTAAATAATTAGATATCTTTGAGACCCACTGCACCGTGGCGATGGACAGACAGCGCCTGCAGACGGGCTCTAATGGCCTGTGGGCTGAATTGGTGTGCAAATGGTCTGGTCCACACCAGATGAGAAAAGGCTTACGTCTTTTGTGTTTTTATGTGTGTGTGTGTGTGTGTGTGTGTGTGTGTGTGTGTGTGTGCGTACACACATCACACATACCTGAATATGTATCTAGGTATGCTGTACATTTGTGTGCATTTATTAATTTTACACTGAATATATAAATAAATAAAAATACAAATAAATAAATAAATAAAAATATAAATAAATAATAAATAAATAAATAAATAAATAAATAAATAAATAAATAAATTAATTAATTAATAAATGCATAAATTAATTAATTAATTAATAAATAAATACATAAAAAGATTTATTGATGATCCTGTAAAGTTTTAATTCTATTATATTTTTTCACTAATTTCTCTGTGATGAGAAAAACATTTTTTTGCAACACATTTCTAAGCATAATACTATTAATTGCTAATTTCTAATAACTGATTTATTTTGCCTTTGCTATGATGACAGAACATAATATTTGACTAGATATTTTTCCAGATACTAGTATTCAGCTTAAAGTGACATTTAAAGGCTTAACTAGGTAAATTAGACAAGTTGGGGTAATTAGGCAAACCTTTGTATAATGGTTTATTCTGTAGACAATTACAAAATGCTTAAGGGGTCTAAAAGTTTTGACCTTAAAAAGGTTTTTAAAAAATTAAAAAACTGCTTTTATTCTAGCCAGATAAAACAAGCATAGGCTCATTCTGAAAATGTGACCCTATTTACATTTCTTGTGATCACGAAATATGTAGCCAGAGATATGTGTGGCTGCATTTCATCTTTAAAACGAATGCTACAGGGCGGTAGGATGCAGTTTCTTTTAGCGCAAGCAGCTGACTGCTTACCTCTGTGTGGACGGCTTTTCCACTGTTACCAGCTTGTCCAATGGCTCACCGCATATGTCAGTAGACTTATGATGAGGAATGGAGTTGACCTTAATGATGGTGTTCGAATCTGGGGAAGAACAGTTCCACAAAGCAAGTAGGACAAAAGCCAAAAATTCAAATAATCAAGTCCATAACAGGCCGAGAATGTGGTAAAATCTGAAAATGTGGTAAAAATCATGCTAAAAATCACTGTTGGTTGGGTTTAGGGAAGTGGGTAAGTGGTGGTCAATCGGTGCTTTTTAAAACACTATCGGTTGGGTTAAGGGAAGGGGGTGTAAGCTGGTCAGTCGGTGCTTTTTAAAACACAATCGGGTGGGTTAAGAGTAGGGGGTGGGCGCTGGTCAATCGGTGCTTTTTAAAACACTATCGGTTGAGTTAAGGGAAGGGGGTAGGTCAGTTGTTTTGGTCAGTCAGTCAGTCGACAGCGACCTCTAGTGAATTTACACAAGAACAGCATGCATGAATGGCACTTGCGAGATAAATTTGAGATCTCAAAAAGCGTACACAGAGGCCTCTGGTGGATTCGCGAAAACAAAAACTGCAAAAACTGCAAAAAAAAAAAAAAAAACTGCAAAAAAAAAAAATAAAAAAATAAAAAATAAAAACGTAGCTCCTGGGACACATCTGGTTCTCTCCAGAAATGTAGGGGTACATATTCATAATGAGCCTGGATTGAATTAAACAATTAAGACTTTGAATAATCTTTGAATATTTTTTTCAGCGTGGACATAGGAAAATTAAGACCTGTTTAAAATAATTTAAGACCTACAACCCAATATTTTAGTGAATTGAGGAGTTTTTAAGGACTAAAATTTTGTTTTTGAAAAATTTTCAAAAGACGTTGAGACTTTTTAAGACCCTGCGGATACCCTGATAAATATATCTATTTAACCGAATAAAAATGGAACATAATTTTAGACGTTTTACCATTTTATTTACACAAAAGTTATGTGAAACATTAAAGCAAACACTTTACTCCTAATTATTATGCTTTCTACCTACACTGCTCAGCATAACCGAGTACAGCCCATTTTAAAAACGAATATTTTTATCCATTTCTCAGGCAATGTATTTTGGTGAATTTAAATAAAACTGATTTATTAAACAGATACGTTTATTAAAATAATATTTTAGTCACCAAACATATTAAGAAATTGAAAGATAATACAATTAAATTCAAGCTAAATATTGTAAAAACAAATTACAAACTACAAAATTTCAACTAAATGTTAATTGTTTTTTTTTTTTTTTAGCTTCTCCTGATTGTTCCACGTTTTAAAATGTATCTTTCTATAATATATGAATTTGGGTGTACTAGTTTTTGGACTATTATAGTAAGTTATTTTGTTAGATAAGCTCCAGATTTAGCTTCAGTACTGACTAATTTAATACATATGGACAAATATAATAATGTATAGCTTCCTATTAAAATATGAATTTAAAAGAGAGATTTGTGAGGGGTGCACTTATATATGCTGAACACTCTATATAAAACATTTTCGCCAATTTTATTTGATGCGAACCCAAAATGGGACGTCTCTTCTTTGACCCAAATCCATGAATAAATGATGCTATCTAACAATGTTAGTATGCATTCTCCAGAAATCATTATTAATGTCTGGAGAGTGAAAGCTGGTATTGAAAGAGTTTGAAGAAATGCGGCGTGATCTGAAACAAAAGAGAACAATAATCACCAAGCTTGTTAAACATGCATCCTTTAGCTCCACAACATGTTTATTAAACTCCTGGCAAGCAGTTTTTATTTGTTTGTTTTCTTGTTTTGGTTTTGTTGTTTTTTGGGAGGGTGTTTGAGAGCCAAAATCAGCATAAGAAATCCGCCTTCTAATTGGCTGTAAGGTTTCATTCTTCCAGCAATTAATAAGAGGATGCAAGTTTCACGGATGCCTTGTTAAAAGGTATTAGAATATCTGTGCCATTTCTGCTGCTACAGAAAGAAGTGCATCTCAACAAAATATTATCAAAGACTCAAAGGCCCAGGGGTCTTCTGGATATTTTTATTTTCTTATAATTGAGTTGTAATGTGCCTATATGGGCCATGTTTTCTTGCTTTATAGAGGTTTTTAATGCTTTCCATTATCGCTTTACAAAGCTTGAGATTTATGCTTCAAAACTTGGAAAGACTTTCATTAACAATGGGAAATTTGACAAAGAAAACATTATAATGCTTTGATTTATGCAGACTCTTTCCTGGAATGAAGAAAAATTGAAGGTTTTGAGAAAGGAGAAAGACATGTTAAGTATTTCCTAACAATTTGCCATTGTTTTAATGTGTGAACTTAATAATGCATTTGGAGACATGGCATTAAAGACATCTTTTTGAAGCTACGCCCTGCAAATGCTGTATTGTTTTAACAGAGTGTTGGGTCTAAAATGGACAAACCCAACAGTTTAGTAATTTTTTTTTTAAATTAAATATAAAATACACTATTTTGTTCGCAATGGGTGGGTGGGGGGGGGGGTTACATACAAAATATGAAGCTGATCGGTCACATGACATGCTTGTCGTTCCTGACTTGCATGAGTAAAAGATGTGATATGTGAACGGCTGCCATCATCTTGGACAGACATGCTGGATTCACCTGATTTGTTGGCAATGTAAAACCCAATAAGTTAAGATAACTCAAACCATCTGAGGAAACCCATCGTAACAAACCATTTAAGTTCAAAAACTAATCCACCTGAGTACTGTGAACTTAACCCATTTGAGTAAATGAAGCTATTTGAGCACAGTAAAAACCAATTAATGAAGAGAACTTAACCCAACTGAAAACCCATTAAGTTAAGGAAACCGATTGCTACAAACCGTTTGAGTTAAACTAATCTATATGAGTACTGTGAACTTACTCCATATAAGTTGAAGTAATTAGGTATTTAATTTACTCGTTACCTTCAACACTGAGATCAAAACTCTTATCAAATGAGTAGAATTAACTTAAATCAGTCAATTTTGAGTTAACTACACTCATTTCACACTGTAAAAAGTGATTAGTTACTTAAAGTGAGTAAGCAAGCAAGAAGGTCGCTAGGTCGCTGGTTCGAACCCCGGCTCAGTTGGCGTTTCTGTGTGGAGTTTGCATGTTCTCCCTGCCTTTGCGTGGGTTTCCTCCGGGTGCTCCGGTTTCCCCAACAGTCCAAAGACATGTGGTACAGGTGAATTGGGTAAGCTAAATTGTTTGTAGTGTATGAGTGTGTGTGTGTGAATGTGTGTGTGAATGTTTCCCAGAGATGGGTTGCGGCTGGAAGGGCATCCGCTGCGTAAAAACTTGCTGGATAAGTTGGCGGTTCATTGCGCTGTGGCGACCCCGGATTAATAAAGGGAAAAAGAAAATGAATGAATGAATGAAGTTGACTTTATAAAAATAATGTAAGTAAACCCACTGTAACTTGAAACTGTTCAGTTGAATTTTTATAATTATGCTAATTGTACTCACTTTAAGTCAACTCATCTTGTTTTACACTGTCAGACTATTTTAGCATGTCCATTTTCAAATAATTACTGCAATTATTACAATATTAAATATTTGGTGCTTCACTAAGTCTATAAAATCTTCAATTATAGCAGCACTAATAAACACAGTACATATCACTTAGCAGCACCTATTTTTTGATGCAAGTACCTATAGTTGAGGCCACTTAATGTAATGGGACAGCACATTTTAACCTAATGGTTGGGTTTGTGCAAATTTGAACCTACCCTACCCCTAACATCAAACTTGTCCTTAACCTTTCCCATATCCCCCCTCAGTACTGTTGTAGAATATGGACACAATTCTGTACATATTCATTTTTATGTAGGTACCTAGTAGTCAATGGCACTTAATATAAACTGGGACAACACATTTTATCCCAATGGTTGGTTTTGTCCAAATTTGACACAACATTGAGTTAAAACAACCCATCTGAGTGTTTTTAGGGCATATGCTCATTTAATTATGATTTGTATCACTGTAAAATATGTGAGTTCAACACTTTACCTAATGCATTCGTACTTATTTAACATGGCTATGAAAACGCAGCACATAAAAAGAGCGTTCCAACCGCTCTCCTGTTCAAAGCCAACGTCAGTGGCAAACATGACAGAGAGCAGTTCCAGCCAATGTTCTCACCCTTCATTAATGCCGTTCGACTTCGAGCTCTGGCTCCTGCTTTGGATTGCTGTCGAGGTGAAGTGCTTAGGCAAGAACGGAGTGATGGATGATCGGGGAGTAAAAAAGGGGGACTTCTGGGCAGAAGCGGGCGGGGGTGAATGATTCACAATTTCCCTCGCTCAAAGCCTCGGCTGATAATGACACATCTCCTGCCGCAGCATCCTTTATTACTGCTACTAATAGAAACAACAATAATAAAAACAATAAAACTAATACAATAACACATACTAATAACCACCCGGCGCATTACCGTCATCATTATAAACTTAATTTGCCCCATTAATTGTCAGGCATTATGCTGAAAATACACAGCTCTGTATGCTCCTCATCCTTATAAACGGCGGTAATAATCTACAAATAGCTCTGTTATCGCTGCGAGGTGAAATTGTGCTGTAATGTAATATTCTTTGATATTTAAGGCTTTACTTTTATAGCGCACTTCTGTTTTTAAAATTAGGCCGCTATGATTCCCGGGCATTATTGCGTAATAATCCGATGCAATATGTTTTATTGTATTTTTGCCAATTACATTACTCGCGGCCGAGTGCACCTGGATGTCACCTTCGAGGAGGTTTATTATAAAGGTTTATTATTGCGGACCTGTTTACCTCCTGAAAATAATATTTTCTCCTGATAAGCAATTTTGTTTATTACTTTTAATGATTTCATTAGGAGGACGCCTCCGAGGTGGGCTGCAGTAGTCTTCCCTTTGAGAAAATATACAAACACATGCACACGCTGAACAATTAAAATGGCAAATATTAATAATAGCGGACCGCGTATCTGATAACAATGCAATAATGAGTGTCGATAAAACAACATGATTTTCTTCAAATCCATAGCAGCCCAGCTCAAGCATAATAACTGTGTTTGTTGTCTCATAAAATGACTTGGGGATGTTAGTGATATGTGACGCACAAATGGAAGTCGCATTGTTTGGGTTGTGTTGTTCATTAAATAATCAAGAAGGTCCAATATGAGAAGGAGACTAACTTTTGGTATTTCCCTTCATCTCAATGAGATTTACATTCAGTCCCAGAAATTTGCAAACATCATGCTTCATATACTCTTAGGAAAAGGTACAAGGTGGTACAAATAATGTTCCTTAAGGAAAAGTTGTACCTCATATGGCACAGAAAAGACCTCTTATGATACTTTTATGTAGCTTTTATGGCACAATTAAAATAAAGATACATAATTGTTCGCAGAGCATGTTTAGATTAGAATCATTAGGTTAAGCTATAAGCAGCAATATTCAGTATTTTAACCCCAAAACAACTGTCTTTAGTACACTTCTACATACAATGAAATAAAGTTCGCTTCTCTTGTTTACTTTTATAGCATGTATCAGGGATATTCGGGTTAAAATTTTGCAACTTAACTGGAGTTATACTGCTGCATATTTTCACTACCAAAAAATAAATAAATCATTTGCAGGAGCTTATCTACGCATGCAAAACTGAATCTTATTTAAGGTCCGATTTATGAATATGCCAAAGCGACAGCGTAATGCAGATCATGTTCAGATTACATTAATGGTGCAAGTTAAATGTATGTAAGTTTTTAACTCTTACCATGTATAATAAAATACCATGATATATATGCAGATATTTAAGAAATATGCTAAGTGAACTAAAAAAACAATGCTGAAATCAGACATTCTGCTTTAAATGTGTGGTATGTGCTGGATGTGTCTTTGTTTTCGGCTGTTTAACCCACCCAATGCCAGTTTAGCTAATTACATTTCAGCACCCATTTATTTTATTCAGGCTCTCCAATTATGCGTGTACGACTGAAATGCGATCTCCGGCGAATGGTACCGTCCTCTAATGAGTTCCACATATTAGCAAATCATTAATTACCAATTAATATAAATGTATGAACCTAAATGTTTAGGTGAGCAGGTTACCTTGTAACATTGTGTCCTAACAACATGCTACATGAGGAGATAGGCAGTGATAAGCAATTTGGCAGATGAAACGTGACATAAATTTAAATAAAGCACATCAGAAGCACACAATAGTGCACTCGCTGCACTCCAGCGAGCTGGTAAGGTTTATAATCTAATTAATACACATTAAACCTCTTTAACATTACTGAATGTAAATGCTGAATCACAGATATGTGTTAACTTGCACTAAGTCACTGTTCTAAAGTTCAATTTCAAGTGGTTTATTTTACTTTCAAGATCTGAGGTGAACTATCTGCTGCTGCTTTCAGTAGTATGGCAATAAATGTCACGTAAAATGGCATTCAAACTCACATTATTAGCATTTAACACTGAACAAAGCACACAACAAACTCTGTTATTTTATGTTTTTTTGTTTTTGGCAGCAGGGGGGCCAGAAAAAACTAAAATAATGACTGTTAAATTACATAATTTTACTGTAAAATAACAAACGGTTAATTACAGAAATTTCTGTAAATTAGCATCTGTTTTTTATGGTAAATTTCTTTAATTTAACAGCCGTTATTAAAAAAAAAAAAAGTAAAATAACAGAATTTTTTTACAGTGCAGATGAGGTGTACCTGAGGTGATCATAGTCCGTTTTCTGTTGTTCAGCTTCAAGAAATTGAAGCCGTTTCTAAAATATAAATTTCAGGTGTTGGTTATAGGACAAAAACTCATTTTAATATTGAAAATATTCCTTCTATTGCATGCCATTGCTTTTAGTTAGAACATCAAATTAAAATCAGCCTTTAGGCTCGATAGTCAGGCATACAGCTGTTAGTGTTGTCAATCTGGCAACCTGCGCTTACATGTGTTTTGAACCAGGCGTGTAATACCTAGTACAACCACTGGGTGCCAAACTTAGATACTGTACCTTAAGGTTAACTTATTTTCTTTGGCAAAACAGAAAACAGAATGTCAGCTCTAGCCAGCGAGTTTTTATCTCCTCCAGATGGTATAGTTGCCAGAACAGCTTAGGTAGCCAAACTAGCCAAATCTTGACCCCCTGCAGCTAACTAATGGGCTAAATCGACAACTAAAGTCAACTACGGCTCATTAATATCTGCATTCTAACCACAAAATCCACTCAACAGTCACTTCTAATGCAAAAACCCTTATGGTTTCAAAGCTTCCAGATTTATTTATGTTGCACTGTAAAAAATGCTAGGTTCCATACAATTCCTTAATGTTGTCCTAACACAAATCAGCAAAGCTAACTTAATTACTTTCACAAAGTGAAGTGGATTCAACATAAAACAATTAAGCTGTCCAAAAAGCTTAAGAATTATGTTGGTTCAGCTCATGCTTATTAAGTAGTTTGAACAAACAGCAACAGTGTGCCTACTATTTTCACATCCAAAAAAATAATAATAATTCGCAGAAGCTTATCTAAGCTTGCACAAATGAATTTACATCTTATTTAAGGCCCAATTTATGAATATGCCAATGTGACAGCGGCGCCGCAGAGCATGTTCAGATCAGAATCATCCGGTTAAGCTATAAGCAATAGTAATTGTGGTTCAAAGCACCTTGTCACTTGACAGTCACGTTCATCCGGGCGTATCGGCGCTCCATTGAAGTACCCTCCACTCAACGGCGTACGGCTTCATACAAAGAGCGATTGTGTCGGGTGCAGAGTGGTTTACATGCTGTCGCTCTGACTCTGCCAGCGGCTTCATGGGAAACCGGCGTGGGGTTTTGCCAGCCGTTCTCCGCTGCTCGCTGTGATTCGGTTAAGCAGCCCAGGCGTCATGCCATCACACTGTAAAGCCTCCTCTGCTCATTCTTTCCTTTTCTCTCAAAGAAAGTCTGTTGACCTCAGATAGACAGGCTGAAATTTCCAGAGCATTAAATCAAGGGCCGCTACTCGATGCCTGACCCATGTAATCACTAGAGTCGTATTGTTTTTAAGGCGTCAATGTGAGAGAGAGAGAGAGCAGGCCTTTTCTTCAACAATGTGGAAGTGTGACAGGACTCTGCTGCTGCAATCCACGGTTCAAGCACTTTAGATTGGGAAAATGTCATAGTTTGGCTGAGAGCAAAGTGCAGTGGATAATCTTGTGTTGGCCTCTACTCACTTTACCGCTCTGCGTGTCCTGCCAAAAATGAAAAAAGGCCACCGCACCACGTTTTACTTCCTGAGACCTGCATGTGGTACCTGAAACTGGCATTGCTAAGGTTTCGGTACTTGGTCATTAATAAGATGCTGTACACGTAATAGTATCGTGAGCCGTTTAGAACAATACATGCAAATGTTTCCAGAAATGTGGCTCAAAAGTGTTTCCCCTAAAACCGCGAGGGATTTCATTCACTCACTCTTTACACTCAAAACATTATTTTTGCTGCTTATTCAAAGTACACTGTTAAAAGTGACGATTTTAATTACTTCAGCTTGTTACAACTCATTCATTCATTTTCCTTCAGCTTCTCTACAGCGGAATGAACTGACAAACTATTCCAGCATATGTTTTACACAGCGGATGCCCTTCCAGCTGCAACCCAGTATGGGAAACAACCTACACAGGCTCATTCTGAAAACGTAGTCCCACGGACGTTTTTGGAGACTGCAAATTATGTAGCCGGAGGTATGTATGGAGGCTGCATTTAATTTTTTTAACCAAACGCTACGGGGCAGAATGACAGTGTTTTGTGCTTATTAGCTGACCACTTATGTCTGTGTGGAAGGCTTTCCCGCCGCAACCAGTTTGTCCAGTTAGCTCGTCGTGTATGTTGGCAGACTTGAAACGCAGAGAGGAGTTGACCACGACGATGATGACCAGGCTCAAGTTCGGGGATGAGCGGTTCCAGAAATCAGGTAAGACAAAAACATAATTCAAAAAAATAAAACGAACAAGTGAACAACAGGGTGAGAATGTGGTTAAATCCGAAAACGTGGTAAAAATCAGACGAGGGCTTTTCTTTTTCTGGACGGCTCTTGTAAATGGGTCAATCGATAAAATCGGTTGGGTTTAAGGAAGCAGGAGGGTGGATCAGTCGATTGACTGGTCACCCAGTCAATCATTCAGTCAGTCAGTCAGTCAGTCAGTCAACAGCAGCCTCTGGTGGGTTTACGCGAGAACAGCGCAGACACAAACAGCACTCGCAAGAGACATTTGAGATGCGAAAACATGTGATTCACAAACACAAAAACTGGAAAAATACGTACCTTCCGGGAGTTGCCAGAATGGTCCACGGGAGTACGTTTTTAGAATAAGCCTGGGTTGGAAGCACCCATACACACTCTCATTCGCACAAGCACTTTAGGGCCAATTTAGTGAATCCAATTCACCTATAGTGCATGTCTTTGGACCAACAAACGTCCCAGGAGCTACATTTTTTTAGCAGTTTTTGTTTTTGCGAATTCACCAGAGGCCGCTGCATACACTTTTTGAGATCTCATATTTGTCTCGCTAGTGCCATTTGTGCCTGCTGTTCTCACGTTATTCCACTAGAGGCCGCTGTTGACTGACTGTCTGACCGAACAACTGACTGACTGACTGACCGATTGACTGATCCACCGTCCCCCCTCCCTAAACCCAACCAATAGTATTATCCAAAGCACAGATTGACCCATCCACCCACTTCCCTAAACCCATCCGACTATTTTAAAAAGTAATCCAGAAAAAGAAAAGCCCTCAGATTTTTATCACGTTTTCACATTTTACCACATTTTCACCCTGTTATTTACTTGTTAACCATTGTCGCGGTTAACACCTCTCTGCATCTCAAGTCCACCGATGTACATGGTGAGCTAACTGGACAAACTGGTAACAGCAGGAAAGTCGTCCACACGGAGGTAAGTTGTCAGGTGGTAGCGTGAAAAGGAACGGCGTCGTGCTGCACCGCAGCATTCATTTTAAAAATGAAATGCAGCCATATGTATCTCTGACTACATAATATGGGATCGCCAGAAACGTATATAGGGCTACAATTTCAGAAAGAGTCTGTGTTGGTTTTATTTCTGCAATATTACATTTGTGCTCTACGCTAATATAGCAGTAGTGACCCGTCAACCAACATATCAACTACTTTCCTCAAACATTAAGTCCAAGGATATGCTCGCCAGAAAAGCCTTATTACTTCGAAAGAATATTTATGTTGAAGAAGAAAAAAAAAAAGTTTACTTAAATTTTACTTTGAGAAAGTCTCCTGTGTGCAAACAGCACAAAATGTGTGTAGTCAGATTATTTTCAACATCTATTTTGGTCATCAAAGAAACAAAATTATTGTAGTTGTTAAGAACCGAATCCCGCTCCCCCAAGATTTACACCCCGAGGACGGCATTCGGCACGAAGAAAACAGTTCATGCATTCTCTCTGAATGACGTATTGAAAATAATCCCATCCCATGTGGGACTTCAGTTAGCACATAAGCAGGACCAGTACGCACTTCCTTCTCCCTCCCTCTGTGTTTGTGTCTCTTTCCTGCACTTGAGCCGCATACAAAGAAAGGAATTAAAAGCAATGTTGGTTTGGAACGTGTTCCCAATTTTGTACACCGAGGATTTGGCTAGATTGAGCGCATTCAGCGAAATAACTACTTAAGTCAGCAATATGGCTGTGTCGGAAATTCTTCGACTTCTTTGGGTTGTGTAAATACATTCTTGAGTGTTTACTCAAGCCATTGAGCCGTTCAAATGTTTAGTCCTATTTTATGTCAAGTAGCCTCAACTAATATGTGCTTACACTGAAACTAATAATTTGTTACAATTATGTGAATACATATCAATATATTGTACTGCTTGAATAAATACCTGCATGTAAAATGTCTGTAATTAAACTGGACTGAGACTGTTTCAGTTTACCATAATATGTGAGGCTGCTTTGACACAATCTACATTGTAAAAGCGCAATAGAATTAAAGGTGAATTGAATTAAATATTGTCTGTAAGTACTTTACATTGTTGACTATCCCTTACATTATGAGCACAGTAAGTACATTGTATTTATAGTGTGATAGAAGTACAAAGTAGTTAACCAGTTAAACTCTGCGGAGTTGGTACCGGGTCCGAGACGTCATCGAGTTTCACTTTAAGATTTAAAGGGCTAGCATTGCACCAGACCCCCTTAAGGGGTTTCGTTTGAAAGTGTAGAATCTATATTTCATGCATATATGCATCACTTTGGTTTTTATTCTACTGTACAAAAGTTATTTACACTTAAATACACAGTATTTAGGATACCCGAGCTAGGTATTTAACATTTGTTCATTTTCATATCTCAAATATAAATCTCAAATAATTAATTCATGTGCATTGCAGACATGCAAATAATCCACTATTAATTATGTTTAAGATAATGATATTGCAATATACAATTTTATATCAATAAATATTAATGATTTTATTGAAAACATATTGAATTTTTGACTTAAATGAGTTAGTAGTTTAATATCCGTTGTAAGTGGTCACTCAAATTGACAACATATAGATGTTAATGTTTATAAAACCATATTTCATTGCCTATAAATATGCTTAAAGAGATCATATATTTTGCATGCTTCCAAGACACTGATATTGTTAATCTTTGTTATCACTGTTTGAAATAAGGTACTTTAAAATCATGGGGTAATATTCTTCACTGATCTGGCAACATCTGAAAAAATAGAGACTGATGTGCTTCCAATTTTTTTTATTAACAATAAATACACTTAATTCAATTAAATAATCTTTACAGCTCAAGTAATTCATTTGTGTGCATTGCAGAAATGCAAATAATCCATTATTAATTATGTATCAGATGCTGCCAACTCACTGATATTGCAATATACGATTTTATATCAATGCGTATGAATGATTTTGTTAAAAATGTATTAAACTTTTGACTGAAATGAGTTGGTAATTTGATAGCCTTTGTAAGTGGTCACTCAAATTAACAACATATAGATGTTTCTATGTATAAAACCATTTAATTAACTAGACATTGATATTGTAATAGGGCGAAGCAGTGGCGCAGTAGGTAGTGCTGTCGCCTCACAGCAAGAAGGTCGTTGGGTAGCTGGTTCGAACCTCGGCTCAGTTGGCGTTTCTGTGTGGAGTTTGCATGTTCTCCCTGCCTTCGTGTGGGTTTCCTCCGGGTGCTCCGGTTTCCCCCACAGTCCAAAGACATGCGGTACAGGTGAATTGGGTAGGCTAAATTGTCCGTAGTGAATGAGTGTGTGTGTGAATGTGTGTGTGGGTTGCGGCTGGAAGGGCATCCGCTGCGTTAAAACTTGCTGGATAAGTTGGCGGTTCATTCCGCTGTGGCAGGATGGGACTAAGGGACTAAGCTGACAAGAAAATGAATGAATGAATGATATTGTAATAATCTTTATTACCTTTTTTTGAAATAAGTAGGTACTTCAAAATTATAGGGTGATTGCTTTTATATTCTACACTGATCTGGCAACATGTGAAAAATAAAGACTGATGTGCTTACAATGTTTTTTCATTGTCTATAAATACACTAAAATCAATTCAATAGTCTTTAAAGCTCAAATAATTCATTTAAATGCAAGGCAAATATGCAAAAAATCCACTATTAAATATGTTTCAGATGCTGCCAAGACAGATTTTGCAATATATGATTTTATATCGATGGGTAATAATGATTTTATTAAAAAACATATTGAACTTTTGAGTTAAATGACTTGGTATTTTGATATCTTTTGTAAGCTATCACTCATATTGAAAACATATGGATGCTTATGTGTATAAAACCTATTCATTACCTATAAATACACTAAAAGAGATCATATTTTGCGTGCTCCCAAGACATTGATTTCATAACGCACAATCATGGAAGCATATTTTACATACAAATGAGATCCCGGTGGATCTCTTCAGAGAGAGAAAGACTGTGTCAGAAACACTGGCCAGCTTTTCAAGAGCTCTCACCTCTCTGACTGTCTCCCATGGGTGAAGACGCTTTGAGCACAACACCCAATTCAAAGCAGGACACTCAGCACACCTTCACCAGGCACGGCTGCCAGGGGGTCGGGAGGAGGGGGGGGATGCCAATGATTTGATTAATAAAAGTCAGAAATTTACAGGCAGAAAATAATCTATAGATGTGATGGAGTGGAACATTTCTCATCAAACTGTGAAAATTCTCAGATCCCAGAAGAACGGCGGCTCGGCGAAAGTTCCATCTGCGCAAATACGAGCTCTGAGGAACACAGACTTGAGCTCAAAATGAGAAATTTGATGGCACGCGCGGTGAGTGTCGCAAACCTAATTTTAACATCTGAGAGTAGATTGAATACCTCCATTCATTTTTGGATAATTTAAAACGCTTCAGACCGACTATTTTTTTTTTTCTTCCACAGGGCCGACTCCCCTGTGCAGCCTCTCAAAATTGATGGAGAATCTAAAACAATTAAACAGCAGCGGCAATATTAACCCATTTTCACAGCTCTCTGCGTGGCTTTTTCTCCAATAATTTCAAATGCACCTTCATTTCATTATCAATCTATCTTCGCTTTTCTATTTTAAAGTGTAAATAACAGTTAGATAGTAAGCATTGAAGTAAATATTAAAGGAGTAACTTCAGCACCACTAGCAAAATCAATTCAAATCCTAAGTCATGTCATTGGTCGGCATTTTATTAGTGGGTTTGTTCATTCAAAAATGACAATTATATCATTTACTTTACTTAACTACTTAAACTCTGCTGCTATTTGGGGATTTCTGCCTGGATTTTACCTACCCAAATTTAAAAGCTTCCCAAATCCACATGCAGAGGTGTAAATGCAAACATTTGGTATCATTTAAAAAAAAAAAAACTTTAAATTTTCATAAAACACTATTGAAAGTGTTTAAAATATCTGTATATGTCGTCTGAGTTATAATAAACACCTAAAAAAAAAGAGGCGCTTTTTTTTTTTATATATAAACTCAAATTTGAAAGTGTACCTTTTAGGTTCTGTGTGGTCTAGTGTGCTGTAATTAATTTTGGTGGTTCCTGCACATGTCTGTAATCATAGGAAAAAATAAAAATGTCTCTACCATAATCTATGCAAAAGTTATTGTATTCCAACTGATGAGAGGTGCTGTACAAGCCACAGGGACCAATCCTTGTTTACATATTTCACTATTCTTTTGTTTGATCAAACATAATTCACTGTGTTTGGACCACATCAGACATATAAAAGGATTACTTATGTACATCACCTTAAAAACAGAGGAGAATGGCCCTGAAGGGCACAGCATAAGGTAAGAGATGACAGCTGTCTGTGCTATCTGGGGCTGCTTATTGATCATGAATGTATTGTTTACATTTCTGCGCCATGGAAACACCTCAATTCATTCAACAACTGTTTGGCATATGAATCTAATTCAGTAAAAAGAATGCTACAACCGTATGAGCACCAGCAAGAGCTTTCATTTGAGCTATAACTTGTAGATGTGTCATATGAAAAAATATGAAAATGAACCAATGTAAAATACCTAGCTCGGGTATCCAAAATACTGTGTATTTAAGTGTAAATAACTTTTATACAGTAGAATAAAAACCAAAGTGATACATATGTGCATAAAATATAGATTCTACACTTTCAAACGACACCACGTACGGGGGTCTGGTGCAACGCTAGCCCTTTAAATCTGAAAGCGAAAGTCGATGACATCCGAGTTTAAGTGGTAAAAACTATTTGAGTTGTTTCTTCTTCTGTTGAACACATAGGAAGATATCCTGAAGAATACTGAATAAAATTTCTACTGCTGGCTGCTGGTTTCCAACATTCTTCAAGATATCTCAACCTAGGCTCATTCTGAATACGCAGCCCTACAGGTATATACATTTCTGGAGATTGTGAATTATGTAGCCAGAGCTACGTATGGCTGCATTTTGTCTTTAGCAGAACTGTTTCAGAAAGCAGGTAAGACACAAGACCAATTGTTCACTTTATTTACTGTATGACACAGCTTGGCACAAGCTTTTCAGAAGAAATAAAAAGAAAAGACGATGCCGGCATCTACACTGCCTGACAAAAGTCTTGTCGTCATTCCCAGTTGTAAGAGCAGCAAATAAAAACTTGGAAAAGTGGCAGAAGGTAGTTTTTCAGATGAATAATCTGTTGAACTGCACCTCTATCATCAAAATAGCTGCAGTAGACCTTCTGGGACCAAGATTCTCACAGAAATCAGTCAAGTTTGGTGAGGAAAAATTTAGATTTGGGGATAGATTCAGTATGGAGGCATGCGAGGGATCTGGATGGCAACATCAACGGTATGAGGTATCAAGACATTTGTTCTGCCCATTAAATTACAAACCACAGGAGTGGGCAAATTCTTTAGCAGGATAGTGCTCCTTCTCATACTTCAGCCTCCTGAAGTTCCTGAAAGCAAAAAATATGTCAAGGTGTTCCAGGATTGGCCAGCCCAGTCACCAGAAATGAACATTATTGAGCATGTCTGGGGTAAGATGAAGGAGAAGGGATTGAAGATGATTCCAAATAATCTTGAAGAACTTTGGGAGTCTTGCAAGAACACTTTCTTTGCCGTTTCAGATGACCTAATAAGTTATTTGAGTCATTGCAGAGATGTATGGATGCAGTCCTCCAAACTCATGGGAGTCATATACAATATTATTTCTTTTTCCACTGCAGCATGACTTTATATTCTATACTGGACTTTATTTCTGTTAAGGGACAGAACTTTTGTCAGACCTTACTGTCCTAATTAAATAATTAAAAGTCAAGACATGAACATCTTATATTTTGGTCAAATCAGCGTAATCTAGAGGCCTTTGCCTTTCATATAAGCCACTTCTGATTACAAATAATCCACAAGAAGTCAAGCTATTATTTTTTGTTCCTAAAACTTTGATGGGTGACAAGACTTTTGTCAGGTAGTGTATGTTAGATCCAACAGTGATGCTGCCACTTGTAGGTTTGTACCATGTGCCGCTATTGCTTTGTCTTTTGATAAAGAGTACTCATACGTTTTCAACCAATAGGACTATTATTATTTTTAAAGTACACCACAGTAGTTAATTTATTTTCAGCAGGCACCTTGATGTCAAAACGACATAAAGCATGATGTGAAAAAACACGTCAAAAATGCAAATAGACTTCTTGTCAAAACCTTGACGTCTATTTGACATCCGCACTGAAGCTCTTTTAGCCACTAAAATAACAACACTGAAATATAAGGACATTTTTATTCATCAGAAAGCTTAGATTACAAATTGACACAGGATTTTGTATCCTGCAATGCATGCAAAACTGACATCTAACATTGGCATCAAAAAACATGTCAAAAATTAATTAAAGAACCGTCCTGTAATCAAATTCTGACTTTGATGATGGCTTTTGATGCCAATAACTGAGATCAATTTGATGTCGTTTTGACATTAGTGTAGTCAATTGATATCAAATTGTTTAGCTATTTTGATGTTTTTATTAAACTTTTTAATGCCATTTTGATGTAATTTTATCCTCCTAGGGCTTAGTGGCCACATATGTGGACAGCACATTTTAGCTCTTATGTCCCATGTTTTATATTTTGTTACAGACATACAGTGCCACCCTGCAACTTTTTTGCAGCATAAGAAATGTCCCAAACATTATTTTAACTGTCCAATGTTACGAGAACCAGTGATCACTCTCCGGAGATCGCTGGTTTCCACTATACCAGGACCACACTTCCGCATTTCCCAGGACTACATATTCATACATGCAGTTCTTCCAGACACGCACGCCTGTTCATTCATTTAGCCTGATTACAATCACCAGCTGAACCTTGTCACAGACTGATAGCATATCATACATAAGCCACTCATGAACCCATCCAGTTTGAACCCACCGAGTCTTGTTTACCTATTGTGACATTACAACGCGTTTCCCTGTCTTGTTTCTCCGTGTTAGACCCTAGCCTTGTATTCCCTGTTTTCCTGTTTAGCCACCTGCCTATATATACTTCCTATATATACCCGTTTGCACCTGTATTACTACTGCTTGTCTGACGCTGAATAAACCTGCATATTGGATCTTACCTACAGTTGTATCTGTCACTCCACCCCATCGTAACATCCAAAATGGGCGAAAAATGTTGTTTTTTACTGATAGTCAAAGCATGTTCAAAAAAATGTGTGTATGTGTTAATAATTTATAAATAAAAGTTGGAAAAAACCTGCTGTGTTCAAGGCAGAAATAAAGAGTTCTTCATTCTATTATACAAAGGTGACTTTACTGTGTTTATTGTGTGAAGGGAATATTATCAAATAAAAAAATACAGTAACACTTCATTGTGATGGTCTATTTGATTATTAGTAGACTGTCTGCTTAATATCTGCTGATACTGCTCCTTCAACAGACATTTAACTGACCATAAGAAGCTTTGCAAGTAAAAGTCAACTTACACTAACCCCAAACTTAACTTAACAGTCTACTTAAAATCTAATGTGAATTAGCTGCAATGTAACAAATTTAACAAACAGACCAAAATAAAGTGTCACCAAAAATACAGTTCATAACCCTTTTAAGAACATTCAAGTGTCCTCTTTATCAGAAGCATTTTGATTATGCTATAAAACACCAACAAGATCAAACATGTTCAATGTTATATTGAGTCTACATATCAAACAAATTTGCCTCATGCCTGATAACTTGTTTCATTGCCTTTTTTACATGAAGTATGCCAGGATGGTTTAAAAAAAGTATTACTTGTTTTGAATCTTTCAGCCTTATTCATTCCTATAAAACTCAAAGCTTTTAAAAAGACCCGACGACTCTAATAATTGATGAGCATCTGCAAGAGCACCGAATCCACAACCTGTTGAACAAATGTTGAATGTTGGCTGAACTATTCAACATCCAAGGCTTAATCCCCTAAAACTAGCAGTCTAGACGTGACATGGCTTGGCCTATAGACTCAGTGAATACTACATTAGTCAAGGGAGACAGTGAAAGAGAAGGAAAAACACACACACACACACTACGAGATGAGAAACTGTCAGAGAAATCAATGTGCCCACACTCGCACACAAACCTCCAAGTGATCATTAGTTTGTATGCGAGCTCAGTCTCCATAAAAGACCTTGAGGATCCTTATTGTAATTCCAAATTGCTCGGGCAGGTATATTTATTTATATTTGGAAATGGGAGCGGCAAGCAGTCGGGACGACCCTTAACTCTCAGATACCCCTATCCACCCTGCAGCCACCTAGTAGCTGGATTACGCAGATCTGACAAGAATGCCCAGCGCTGTCAGCTTTTGTGATGTCGGGAATCTATTGCTGTAATTGACAACGCGTTGAGATGCTGAAAAGCTAATCATTCCAGATCACCCTTCTCTTCCATGTCAGCCTGCCGTAAAACCTTGCGGACAATGGCTGGAGGGCAGATCCTCAAGTGCAGTGAATCGTAACAGTTTATTAACCAAATTCGTTCAATATGGGGCCACAGACCAAACTTTGTGCTTGTGACGGCGGCTGGCGAATTATAATTGTTGACTAATTTGCATCACTCCATAATTGATCGAATTTTAAAAGGCCACATGATGATTATTATGCTTTTATGAGTAGTCTGGCGTAACTTTGACACTTATGTATACCAGTCTATAGATATTGGTAGACGGAATTTGCACAAAGTTCTTTAGCTAAAATGAATTAAGTGCCATGCCAAGTGTTTTATTATACTTAAAATAAAATGATTGCACTTTCCAATAGGATTTTATTAGTTAACCATGTATATTTACTAACATGCACTAAGTATCAGCAATACTTGTACAACATTTATTAACCATAGTTCAGCATTTCCTAATGCCTTATTAAAATCCTAAATTCATGCTTGATAACTTTAGCTAATGTACTGAGAATTGACATGAATTAACAATGAAGAACTGAACTAATCTTAAATTACATGAACACATACTGTAGTATTTGCCAAATTCGCTCAATATGGAGCCACTGACCAAACTTTATGCTTGTGAAAGTGGCCGGCGAATTATAATTGTTGACTAATTTGCATCACTCCATAATTGATCGAATTTTAGGAGGCCACATGATGATTATTATGCTTTTATGAGGAGTCTGGCTTAACTTTGACACTTATGTATACCAATCTATAGATATTGGTAGATGGAATTTGCACAAAGGTCTTTAGCTAAAATGAATGAAGTGCCATGTCAAGTGTTTTATTATACTTGAAATAAAATTACTGCACTTTCTAATAGGTTTTCATTAGTTAATC
The DNA here is from genome assembly GCF_052040795.2 of Danio rerio. Lineage (NCBI taxonomy): Eukaryota > Metazoa > Chordata > Actinopteri > Cypriniformes > Danionidae > Danio > Danio rerio. Next base: position 45,335,420 of record NC_141032.1, on the reverse strand, counting down.
ATGTATATTTACTAACATGCACTAAGTATCAGCAATACTTGTACAACATTTATTAACCATAGTTCAGCATTTCCTAATGTCTTATTAAAATCCTAAATTCATGCTTGATAACTTTAGCTAATGTACTGAGAATTGACATGAATTAACAATGAAGAGATGAACTAATCTTAAATTACATGAACACATACTGTAGTATTTGCCAAATTCGCTCAATGTGGAGCCACGGACCAAACTTTATGCTTGTGAAAGTGGCCGGCGAATTATAGTTGTTTTATTTGCATCACTCCATAATTGATCTAGCTTTAAGAGGCCACATGATAATTCATGCCCGTACCCAGGGGGGTTTGGGTGGTTCAAACGAACCACCCCCTATGGCCTAAAGGTCCAGAATTTCTCCTTTTAATTATTTATGTAATTTAATATTATATAATATATTTATTATATACTTAATATAATATATTTATATTTAACATATATACATTATATATATATATATATATATATATTCTTGTCGGCTTAGTCCCTTTATTAATCCGGGGTCGCCACAGCGGAATGAACCGCCAACTCATCCAGCAAGTTTTTACGCAGCGGATGCCCTTCCAGCCGCAACCCATTTCTGGGAAACATCCACACACACACATTCACACACACACACTCATACACTACAGAGAATTTAGCCTACCCATGCTGTACCGCATGTCTTTGGGCTTTGGGGGAAACCGGAGCACCCGGAGGTAACCCACGCGATCGCAGGGAGAACATGCAAACTCCACACAGAAACGCCAACTGAGCCGAGGCTCGAACCAGCAGCTTTCTTGCTGTGAGGCGACAGCACTACCTACTGCGCCACTGCTTCGCCCTATATATTGTTATAAAGTGTCATTTTAAATAACTCTGGCCAGCAATTCGAATCTCGTGGAGCCTTAAAGCCACAGTAATGGGACGTGAGTCATGTGACATAACCCACTGAGTGGTAACATTTGAATCTTTAATGCGACATCCATACCGAGTAACATCGAAAGAAGCAAGAGAGGCAGAAAAGGCAGGCATCGGCATCATTATGGCAAAATATTGAACATGCAGTATATTTAAAAAGACTGCCAAAAAGGGTAAGGCAACAGTCACTTACTTAATAACAGATGAAAATCAGTCCCTATCCAATATAAGGATCTGCTAATTGCAATGAAAGCCTAGTTGAAGAAAGAAAACACCTGATGACACAGACAGTCATGAAATGGCCTTCAAAGTGGCCAGACCTTAATATGAGATCACCTGGACAGAAATTACCTGGACAGTTTTTTGTACATATTTCCTCTATATATTTTTATATATTTATTTTTAATAAGGTGACTAACTGATTATATATTGTGCAAGAGTCCTAGGCCAACAAAGCTGGTATAGTGCTTTTGCACAGTACTGTATGTTGTAGGTTTACTTGAAAAACAATCCGATGTATTGTCAAAACAACACTAAAACAGTCAAGTGTATGGTGTTGCAAACTCAATATTAGTAAAATAATAATGAAATATCCATTCTTAATGTTAACAATGCATCAATTGATACTGTACCTTGAAACTCAAAATTGAAATTTACCTTATCGTTTACTCTTCTTTGTGTGGTTTTAAACCTTTTAGAGTTTCATTCTTCTGTTTCTGGAAAACATCTTGCAATGTTTAGTGTTCTTCGAAGGTGCGTGGATTTTACAAACCACTTGTAGGCAATACACTCTTTTCCTCTTCATGTACTATACCAAACAGCTTCACTTAAAAAAAAAGAAAAACGATTCATTGGATTCACACTTCTTTTTTTAGGATAAGTAGTTGTAAACAATTTATTATAATTTTAACAAACAAATCAAATTTAGTAATCTTCAACCTAATTTGTTTAAATTCAACCCAAATAAATAGTTTGCAACCACTTCACTCATTCATTCATTTATTCATTTTCTTTTTGGCTTAGTCCCTTTATTAATCCAGGGTCACCACAGTGGAATGAACCGCCAATTTATCCAGCTCATTTTACGCAGCAGATGCGCTTCCACTCGCAACCCATCACTGGGAAACCTGCAACCACTTCCTTAAAAAAGAAAGTACATCCAACAAATGTTAATTTTTTTTCAGTGCTCTTTTTTAACTGAAAAAATCCTTATTCTGACCTTTAAAAAAATCCTAAAACTTATTCCCCCGGTTCCACAGACAAGGCTTAAGCCTAGTCCTAGACTAAAATGCAAGTCTGAGGTGTTTCAACTAAAATAAAATTGCACTGATTGATTTTTAAATATATCAGTGCCTTTTTTTTTGTTTCAAGATACACACCAGTAATGTTTTTTTTTTCTCTAAGTATGTTTATAAAAATTACCTAAATTTCCTAATAGAACCATGGCCTAATCCTGGCTAGTCTAAGCCCTGTCTGTGAAACCAAGCCTTAAACTTAGACTTGTAATAGCATTTAAATACTGCATCTCTTTTTGTCCTCATTTGTAAGTCACTTTGGATAAAACGTGTCTGCTCAATAAATAAATATACATATAAATGTGAAGAAAAGAACATATTTTGAAGAATGCTGGTTGCTGGCACTCATTGACCTTCATAGTAGGAAATAAAATACTACGGAAGTCAGCATTTTTCAAAATATCTTCTTTTGTGTTCAACAGAAGAAAATGACTGTAACATGTTTTAAACGAGTGAATGAAAATGGCAGTCTTATCATTTTTTTTGGATGAAATACTCTTTATTGTGTTGATTACTCAATGATTGTGTGCAATGATATAGCCCAGTCTTCTTCAATGCATGAATAAAAATGTTGAAAAACAAAGTGGTATGTTCTGATCTACCTCATTCTCACCTGCCACTTTTTTTAATTCTCTCTCCCCCGCTCTCTTTTGCTCTCTGTTCGTGAGTTTAATTTCTGTGATAGGCTTCAGTAAGCAAATGCAAATGTGTTTAATGATTTGCATCACTAGATCATTTCTGGGTTTAATATGCTTTGGTATTCTGGTCAAGGACCCAAATTTGATTTGGAGGCCTTTGCTAGCTCCCAAAGACAGACCTAATCGCATATGCCATATTAGCATGGACCGAAATGAGGAAGAAATTACACAATAGGTCCCTGATGATCAAATCATTCCACACATAGGTTACTTCATGCTACCGCAGCTTATAAACCTACCACCACAGTTTAATGCAATTTTCTTCAGCTTAGAGCTAAATTGTAAAAATTCACTCCAACCGCACTTTTTATGAGACACTGTTAGCGGGAGTGTGCTCACAACTGCAATTTGCTTAAAGGAATATACCACCCAATCATTTTGTCTTCGTTTACTAACCCTCATAATTGTGTGACTCTATTCTTTGGAACAAGCTATTTCATTTGGCAGAAGCTAAAATACAGCATGAATGCAATAACTAATGGTGAACTCATAGCTGGGGTGATAGATCTATACAATGTAATCTGAATATAGTATATGACAATACAAAGAAGGCCTCATCAGGTATAGTTAATCCATTAGTAATTAAAAATTTACTAAACTGACTGCCATGAAACATATAGGTCTGGAAGACTATACCAGACTCTGTATGAGCAATGCACATTAAACGGGCCAAAACCCTATCACCCTGCAGCCCAAGACAGTTTACTCACTGAAGCTAAGCAGGGCGGAGCCTGGTTAGTACCTGGATGGGAGACCACTAGGGAACACTAGGTTGCTGTTGGAAGTGGTGTTAGTGAGGCCACCAGGGGGCGCTGTTGGAAGTGGTGTTAGTGAGGCCAGCAGGGGGCGCTGTTGGAAGTGGTGTTAGTGAGGCCAGCAGGGGGCGCTCAACCTGTGGTCTGTGTGAGTCCTAATGCCCCAGTAAAAGTGAAAGGGACACTACACTGTCAGTGGCCGCCGTCTTTCGGATGAGACGTTAAACCGAGGTCTTGACTCTCTGTGGTCATTAAAAATCCCATGGCACTTCTCGTGAAAGAGCAGGGGTTTAACCCCGGTGTCCTGGCCAAAGTCCCTCTATCGGTCTATACGATCATGGCATCCCAATCATCCCCTTCCACCGAATTGGCTCTATCACTGTCTCTCCACTCCCAATAGCTGGTGTGTGGTGAGGGCACTGGCGCAGTTGTCCTGTGGCTGCCGTCGCATCATCCAAGTGGATGCTGCACACTGGTGTTGGTGTGGAGAGACCCCCCCCCCTCATGATTGTGAAGCGCTTTGGGTGTATGGCCATACACAATAAATGCGCTATATAAATACACATTACATTACAAAAAGAATTCAGAGCAACCCATCACATGTACAGTTGAAGAATGATTAGGCCCCCTGAATTATTGGCCCCCCTGTTTATTTTTTTCTCCAATTTTGTTGAACTGAGAGATTTTTTCAACACATTTCTAAACATACCAGTTTTAATAACTTATCTCTAATGACTGATTTATTTTATCTTTGTCATGATGACAGTAAAAAATATTTGACTAGATATTTTTCAAGACACTTCTATACAGCTTAAAGTGACATTTAAAGGCTTAACTAGGTTAATTAGATTAACTGGGCAGGTTAGAGTAATTTAGAAAAGTCGTTGTATAATGACATTTTGTACTGTAGACTATTGAAAAAAAAAATAGCTTAAAGAGGCTAAAAATATAACCTTAAAATAAAAAACATGCTTTTATTCTAGCCAAAATAAAACAAATAAGACTTTCTCCAAAAGAAAAGAAATATTATCAGACATACTGTGAAAATTTCCTTGCTCTGTTAAACATAATTTGGGAAATATTTAAAAAAGAATAAGAAATTCAAAGGGGGGCTAATAATTCTGACTTCAACTGTGCTTTATCTTTGCTATGATCATTTACCTTCTGGCAGGAGATACAAAATCCCCCAATGTAAGTGGAACAGATTCAAAAAACTTTTTTTAAATGTTTATGCCTATGTTTATGTGTAAAGTATGTACACTCACAGGCCACTTTATTAGGTACACCTGTCCAACTGCTCGTTAACGCAAATTTCTAATCAGCCAATCACATGGCAGCAACTCAACTCATTTAGGCATGTTGACACAGTCAAGATGATCTGCTGTAGTTCAAACTGAGTATCAGAATGAGGAAGAAAGGTGATTTAAGTGACTTTGAACATGGCATGGTTGTTGGTGCCAAGCGGGCTGGTCTGAGTATTTCAGAAACTGTTGATCTACTGAGATTTTCACACATAACCATCTCTTGGATTTAAAGAGAAAATATCCAGTGAGCGGCAGTTCTGTGGGCTTAAATGCCTTGTTGATGCTAGAGGACAGAGGAGAATGGCCAGATTGGTTCCAGCTGACAGAAAGGCAACAGAAACTCAAATAAACGCTCATTACAACCGAAGTCTGCAGAAGAGCATCTCTGTGGATGGGCTACAGCAGCAGAAGACCACACCGGGTCAGCTACGAACAGGAAACTGAGGCTACAGTTTGCACAGGCTCACCAAAATTGGACAACAGAAGACTGGAGAAACGGTCCCTAGTCTGATAAGTCTCAAATTCTGCTGCGACATTCGGATGGTAGGGTCAGAATTTGGCATCAACAACATAAAAGCATGGATCCATCCTGCCATGTATCAAAGGTTCAGACTGCTGGTGGTGGTGTAATGGTGTGGGGGATATTTTCTTTGCATCTGCAGCAACTGCGCAATGCTACCATGTCAATATGGACCAAAATCTCTGAGGAATATTTCCAGTAACTTGCTGAATCTGTGCCACAAAGGATTAGGGCAGTTCTGAAGGCAAAAGGGGGTCCAACCAGGCACTAGTAAGGTGTACCTAATAAAGTGGCTGGTAAGTATACATATACATATGTTTTTAATATTTTCTATTGTATCAGGCTCTCATGAAACGATTTGTATAAAGTATTAAAAATGTTTCCCATGGAGCACTGGGTTGGAAGGGGCACCCACAGCATAATACATATACCAGAGTAATTGACGGTTCATTCTACTGTGGCAACCCCAGATAAATCAGTGACCAAGCTGATAGATAGCGAGTGAGTGAATTATAAGGACATAGGGCATGTCCTCATAAACCACCTCATTATTGTAAAACACTAAAACCAGTACACACACACACACACACACACACACACACACACACACACACACACACACACACACACACACACACACACACACACACACACTCACACACTTGTACAAGTGTCTTTATGAGGACTTGCCATATACATGATGAATGAATGATTTTTATTGGACAGACTGTATATTCTACCCCCTTAACCCTAAGCAATGTCCTCATATTTCACCACCTTCTTGTAATACCTGTATTACAAGAAAACATGTATGTTTATTTTTTTTAAATGGGGGCTGTCACGGTTGCGCAGTAGGTAGCACATTCGTCTCACAGCAAAAAGGTTGCTGGTTTGAGCGTCAGCTGGGTCAGTTTGCATTTCTATGTAGAGTTTGCATGCTCTCCCTATGTTCATGTGGGTTTCCTCCAGGTGCTCCGGTTTCTCCCACAAGTCCAAGGACATGTGGTATAGGTCAACTGGGTAAGCTAAATTGTCCTTAGTGCATGTGAATCAGTGTGTATCAATGTTTCCCAGTGAAAAATATGCTGGATAAGTTGGCGGTTCATTCCGCTGTGGCGACCCCAGATTATTAAACATGACTCAGCCAAAAATAAAATGAATGAATGAATGAATGTTAATTACATATAAAATAGTGTGTAATTAGGTGAGGCAGTGGCGCAGAAGGTAGTGCTGTCGCTTCACAGCAAGAAGGTCGCTGGGTCGCTGGTTCGAACCTCGGCTCAGTTGGCGTTTCTGTGTGGAGTTTGCATGTTCTCCCTTCCTTTGCGTGGGTTTCCTCCGGATGCTCCGGTGTCCCCCACAGTCCAAAGACATGCGGTACAGATAAGTTGGCAATTCATTCCGCTGTGGCGGACTAAGTAAAGGGATAAATAAAGGGACTAAGCCGACAAGAAAATGAATGAATGAATGAATAGTGTGTATTTAGTGTGTATGAATTCTGAAAATATTTGTACACCTGTTAAAAAAATGTATGTACACAAACTTACTTCCTTTTTATTTATGAAATGCAGCCTTGCTTAGCATTAGAGACATCTTTCACACAAAAAACTCTCTCTTGCTGACTTTATTTTGGCTTATTTTCTATTTTATCAAGGGTTGCCACAGCAGAATGAACCACCAAAACACATAAAAAACCCTAATTATATTATAACAACAAAACTTAACCTGGATAACTTTGTCCAAAGTACTTTTTCCCCCCTTTTTCAAGTTTACATCTGGAGCAATCCGATGAATGGCAAAGCGGTCTGTTGTGGGTGCAAAAAGGTCAGCTGTTAAAATAGACTCCATCTAACATTATGTGGCTAAAGGTGTTTTAATTAATCATTGTGAAACTGTCACAGTGCAGCGAGTTAACGAGCTTCTGAGGCCCGACCCGAGGCTCCCTACTGAAATGAATCTGGAGAAACCATTCTGACCCAGTCTATAAACTTACACACAATCTGCTAATGACCTTTCTGACACTCAAAAAGCATCTGCACACATCCAGATTGGACGATTCGGATAATTCTGCAACGTTCGTTGTGACATTGCTCCGCTGGCAAGTCAAACATTATATAGCGAATATGCCAAGTAAGCATGATACGTCAGCCATGTAATTTTTATTAACCACAGCGTAATGCATACTTAATGTCTGTTTTTTGCTACATTGACTTAGGGTATGGCTTGCTTAACAAACATCATATTGCCCTTTTATAATTAAACTGAAATAATACTGATTAAAATGCCATGCAACACCCTTCTTGAGTTTGTTACATTAGTTTGGATCATTAACTCTGGAAAAGCTTATGTTGACAGACATCAGGAAGGCGGTAATGGAAAGGGCCTGCCTCGACCCTGGAGCCGTGAAGCGCTATATAGCTGAAATATGGAAGAAACAGTTGATTCTGGAAATACGTCCACAGATGGTACGTGGTTCTGGCAGACATATGAAGAGCCACATGGCACCGCTAAGCCGTACGTAACTTATGAAAGCAAACACACGTCTGACACCACATGCTAATTCACAGTATATACCACCTCAGACTGAGACTGCCGATTAGCTTAATCAGAGTCAAATTAAATACGTACTTATATACTGTCAGGTTTTGTAAAATTTATTAATTAATAGATCAATTCACTGCATTTAGGCATGCAGACATGGTCAAGAAGATCTGCTGCAGTTCAAACCGAGTATCAGAATGGGAAAGAAAGGGGATTTAAGTGACTTTGAACATGGCATGTTTGTTGGTGCCAGACGGGCTGGTCTGAGTATTTCAGAAACTGCTGATCTACTGGGGTTTTCATGGAAAACCAGCTCTAGGATTTACAGAGAATGGTAAAAAAAAAAAAAACGCTAATAAAATATAAAAATGTATTAAAATGTGAAATTAAAATAAAACTAATTTACATGTCAACATAACACTAATTCAATTATGTAATTCTTAACTTTAAGTTCTGATTGGAATTGGATGTGATAAAAAATGTACAGTGCCTATAGAAAATCATCGTACCCTGTGAAAATCTATACTTTAAAGCACATTACACCCTGCTTTCAAAAGATCTCGAGATAAAGTTGTAGAAAGTTAGAGGTTCAGAGAAGGCTACAAAACATTTATAAGGCTAGATAAGTTATTTGGAATGTGATTTGATTTCAGGCTGTATGACAAATAAAGTAAATATTTTAATATAATAATTCATCATAAATAAATCTGTACATATATATATATATATATATATATATATATATATATATATATATATATATTTATATACATATAAAACTGTACATATATATATTTATACAGTTGAAGTCAGAATTATTAGCCCCCCTTTGATTTTTTTTTTCTTTTTTTAATTATTTCCCCAATGATGTTTAACAGAGCAAGGACATTTTCAAAGTATGTCTGATACTATTTTATCTTCTGGAGAAAGTCTTATTTTTTTTATTTCGGCTAGAATAAAAGTAGTTTTTAATTTTTTTAAAACCATTTTAAGGTCACTGTTATTAGCCCCTTAAAGCTATTTTTTATAGTTTACACAACAAACCATTGTTATACAATGTTAAGCTGTATAGAAGTGTCTTGAAAAATATCTAGTAAAATATTAAGTACTGTCTTCATGGCAAAGATAAAATAAATCAGTTATTAAAAATGAGTTGATAAAATTCTCTCAGTTAGACAGAAATTGGGAATAAAATAAACAGTGGGGCGAATAATTCAGGGGGGCTAATAATTCTGACTTCAACTATAAATATATATATGTATATATATATATATATATATATATATATATATATATATATATATATATATATATATAGATATAGATATATATAGTATATATATAAACTGTGGGTATAAATGCTAAATAAATCCATAAAATAAATAATACAGCACAAGGTATTTTTTTCTTGTACTGAAAAGCCAAGGTAAATTATGTTTAACTGTGAAGAAATATCAACATCCCAATAAAAGAACAACAGCAACAATTATAACAAAATACATTTTTTTAAACTTAAATTATTTTTAATAATTTGTTTTCCTAATATTTTTTATGGATCTATTTTTTAAGTCATCATAAAATGGAAGTTAAAAATTTAGCTTTATAAGATTGTCTGAAGATAGCCCCTCCCTAAAGGACAGATAGCCCTGACCTAAAGGAGTAATAGTCCCACCCTAAAGTACTGATAGCACCGCCCTAAAGGACAGATAGCCCTACCCTTAAGAACAGACAGCCCCACCTTAAAGGATGCATAGCCCCACCCTAAAGGACAGATAGCCCTGCCCTAAAAGAACATATAGCCCGGCCCTAAATGACTGATAGCCCCACCCTAAAGACTGATACCACCACCCTAAAGGACAGATAGCCTCATCCTAAAGGACATATAGCCACACACTAAAAGACAGATAGCCCTGCCCTAAATTACAAATAGCCCCGCCCAAAGGAACTAATAGCTCCACCCTAAAGGAGTGATAACACCACTTTAAAGGACTGATAACCTCACCCTAAAGGACTGATAGCACCCTAAAGGACAGAAAGCCCCCCACTAAAGGTATTCCAAGTGACCAGAAATGAGGAAAAGCCATTTTAAAGGAGAGGGAATGTTATTATATGTAATTAAAGATTCAGATTTTTGTTTCTAAATCATTAATTCATTTCTTTTCCTCCTGCTTAGTCTCTTTTTTATCAAGGGTCACCGCAGGGGAATGAATCGCCAACTATTCTGGCATTTGTTTTACATAGAGGATGCCTTTCAAGCCACAACCCAGTACTAAAAACCACCCATACACTCTCACATTCACACACACACACACACACACACACACACACACACACACACACACACACACACACACACACACACACACACACACACACATGGACAATTTAGTTTATTCAATTCACCTATAGCGCATCTGTTTGGACTGTGGGGGAAACCGGAGCACCTGGAGGAAACCCACACCAAAGCAGGGAGAACATGCAAACTCCACAAAGGAATGTCAACTGGCCCAGCCAGAGCTCGAACCAGTAACCTTCTTGCTGTGAGGCAACAGTGCTAACCACTGAGCCACCATGCCCAGCAAAGCATTTTTACAAAAATAATGAAGAACCAAGATACACTGTTTATAAAAACAACTATATTCATATAAAACTGTATCTTATCTTATCTTTTTAAGTATTACAAAATATGCACAACCAAAAAAATAAATAAAAAATAAACAAATAAATAAAAACCTGCAAGTGTATTTTAATGACAACCAGCATTAAAAGTACAGGTAGAATTAAGTTTTCAGCATGCACAGACTCCACACAGGCCTACAGTATACACGCAGGTCAAACGAGCATCCAGCAGACCTCCTAATCACCACAAAGAACAAAGCAGGAAGGGTGAATTAGATTTACACACTACAGATGCATCTGTCTAGTCTGATGCCACACCAATCATAAAGCTGTACAGCGACTACAGTAAGTTTGTAGTACCACCAGCACACCTATATTAGAGCCCTCTCGCTATTCCCAGTGTCCAGGGACAAATAAAACTGCTGAGAGAAGATGATGTTGGGGCTGAGGATATACAGGCACGCGAGTGTGTGTGTGTGTTTGTGTGATAGATGGGGGGAAATGTGCATGGTTCAACACTATCACAGTCATTACACATATCTGGCCAGTGTAGCAGAAAAGCAAAAAGAGAAAGCCTGCACTTTACATTGTCACTAGCACCTCTGCTTTTAACAAGACTGCTGGGTGGCTTCGCATACACCATTTATATTGCCCACTGAATAGGAAGGATCCTTATGAGCAAAATCAGTTCGGGATCTATTGGAAATGCACCTAGAATGAACACAGGCTGGATGCGATTTGTTTCGGCATATAAGCAGGACTTCTAGAAATTGTACGAACGCGGCAGGAGACCAGGAACTAAAGGGTGTATTAGTGTGTGTGTGCTGTTGTTTTCAGTTCAGGGGTTGCTTTTATTGTTGCTGTGATACCATACAAATCACCGCTATATCACAAAATGTCCCCGGTCAAAATTGGCTGGAGGCAAGTGATATCTCCGAGTAAACAGTATATGAAGACCATATCTTAAAATGATAGATCACCTCATTTTCCTGTGACAGAGGTCTTTCCTGCCACAAACATCCGTCACTGAAACTTCACTGCGCAGATGGAGAGAGAGAGAGACACATGCACAGTGGCTCTGCTGCTAAACCCAGAAAAGATGACTACATTGGGAACACATACGCATGCATGATTTTAAGGGAAACTATGCATGGTATGTGCAGTATACTTTATGGAAAATCATTCTAAGCTCAGACAAAGCGAGAACAATGTTGATAAAAATATCATTTACAACTGTAGAATTTAAAGGGTCACGAAACACCAAAACACATTATTTGAGATGCTGACAGTCATATTTGTGTCCACGCTGCTAAAAACACATATACTAATTAGGACACATATATTTCACAAAAAAAGTGAAAATTGACTAAAAAAAAGTGATGAGCGCCGTTATTCTGCAAAATTTACGTTAAAGTGAATGGCGTTCGTCTGACAGGTCCATTTGCGCTAACACTCTCCTAATAGATATTGTATAAGACGAAAATGGCCAAGCATCCAGCCGCAAATATACAACTATCTCATTGAAACTCCAAGTGATTTTACAAGAGAGAAGTCTTGGGATGCCTATAATGTTGTTCTGTGTGGTCATGTGCAAGAAATAATGTTCCATGATTACCAGATTCAAAACTTTGTAGTGCTAAAAACCGAGGTTCTGCCTAGCCACAGAGAAAGAAAGAAGACGGAAATGTACAAGCCCTGGGTAATTATCAACAAGCAAAACAACTGCATTCTGACAGTGAACTGCACCTGTACGGCAGGGTATGTGAAAGTACATGTTTTCATTTCATTCTAAGCATTCAGTGTCCGCGGTTTAATAACCATATTTAACTGTTTTGCTGAAATTATTGCTGCAATCAAAAACGAGTAATGTGTGTGATTCAGCATAGCGAGAACTGACCTGATATACCATGAGAACTTCAGAGTCGAGCATTTCTAATTAGGGCCTCACTCCATTCAGCTCTTCTGATGGCTGTTAGCAAGATGTCTGCAGTTGGCATTAAGAGTACTGTGGTGTACGGTAAAATGGACTTTTGATTTTGACATCCTATCACACAACACGACATGTTTACTATTGCAACCGATTGTTTTTTGCAACCAGGTTGGTAATTCCCCTATAGTTCATGTCTTTGGACGGTGAGGGAAACCAAAAAACCTGGAGGAAACCTATGCCAACAGAGGGAGAACATGCAAACACAGAAATGCCAACTGGTCCAGCCAGGACTTGAACCAGAGACCTTCTACTTGTGAGGTCACCATGCCGCACTTCTGGGGCCTCATGTATCAACGCTGCGTATGCACAAAAACTTTGCATACGCCAGGTTTCACGCTCACGTTTGGATTTACTAACAGTTAAATTAACTTGAGAATGTGCGTTGGTCCACGCCAAAAAACATTGCTATTAATTTATAATTGATAAAATGGGTTAATTGACACAATATATATATATATATATATATATATATATATATATATATATATATATATATATATATATATATATATATATATATATATATATATATATATATATTATATATATATATATATATATATATATATATATATATATATTTTTTTTTTTTTTTTTTTTTTTTTTACCAATTAAGTGATTTAGAACATATAAAAGCATTTGCAAATGTACACAACCCTTAGTCTATAGCAATGTTGGCCTTATTAGAGGACATTGTCAATGATCGAATCTGAGGGGAACGGATTTTTTTAGGGATCACAGTGATTTTCTGGCCCACAATGATGATTGGCTTATTAGCCGTTTCAGATTTCCAAGAGCTATCTTCTTGGAGCTCTGTTTCTGAGTTGGGTCCAAATTTGGAAAGAGAGACATTAAGGAGGCTCCAAGGTGGCAGGGTGTGTGATGGGTGGCTTATTATTCCAGATATTATTCCAGCTAAGTTTTTACTTTATTTTATTGAGCATAATTATTTAACTGCATATCAGGAGACCGCAGTTATTCATTAAAGACGTGGCTGTTAACCCCCCTCAACAACCAACAAGGGCGCAGATACAATGATGCTAATTCTCGCACTCGGTCTGTTGAAGACTGGGCGATTGTGCAGCTGAAATGCCTGTGACACTGTCTGGTTAAGAGCGGAGGTGTGCTGCTATAACACCCTGACAAAGTGTTCCTCTAATACATCTGTGTCTCCCACAGACACGGATACTACCCCAGACAGTAAAGAGTCACCCAAAATTGAGACATCTCTCTCCTCAAAGGTTGTTAGTTTAGTATCCCCTGTTCCCCCGCCTGTTCGGTCCACACTTTGACGATGCGCTGCTGTTCTCCTCTTAACCTGCACCTTTACATCCAACCATTTATTTTTTTGTGCGCTCAGTTTCACGCTAATTTGAATTAGGCTTGGGCGGTATCCAAATTATGATACCGTCAAACCTTCTTCCTATTTTACCCCGGTATCCGGTATTACCGTGCATAACAAAAAAAGATGACATAAGGCTCAGACAGCATCACCAAACTGTTGCCTTGTGCCTAAACCATTCAGAGAGACGCACAGCACTATGCTCTCTCTCTCTCTCTCTCTCTCTCTCTCTCTCTTATTCACACACACAAACAAACAAACAGCATCCACACGAATGCGCGCGTGCTTGCTCGCTCGGGAGCGATATTGTTAGACCGGGCGCCTGCTCCCTTTCAAATTACACCAGAGTAACCGACCGCTCCCGCGCTTTATTTGGAAATACATTCCCGCACCGCAAGAAATCTGGTCGCTACCGCAGTACAGCAGCGGGATTGCAGACCTCTAGTTCGTATTTACCATGTCTCCCTTCTCGTTCGGTCGAAACCGAAAATACTGCCTAACTGCAGGTCACCTGGTGCGCGACTCGCCACCCCACCCTCTCTCTCTCTCTCTCTCTCTCTCTCTCTTCCACACTGTCCCATGATGACAATCACGTATACACATTGGTAGGCATTAAATAAGTAATATTTAATATTTAATACTTGTCTCCTATATAAGTGCATTGTTTTTTATGACGGTACGACAGTATTGAAACTGACACCGCTGCAATTGTTAGATCCCACGGTATACCATATTACCTTATTACCGCCCAAGCCTAATTTGAATATACAAAGAGAATATGCGTGGGAATCCATGTACACAGTGTTTCATACATCTGAATTTTTTACAGCGAACGGACAAAGCTGTAAATGTTTTAGTATTAATTCAATGCATGTCTTTGTACAAGAGGCCCCTGATCATTCACAGAACAAATATAAAGTAGCTTGTATACTAAGCGATTGTGTTTTGCTGGTTGATAACCAGCTCAACTGACAAAACGCCCAGCATCATTATCAAAAAAAAAAGTGATTGGCAGCGATTTCAGACACAATTAGCCAAGCTCAAATAAAGGAATTAATTGTGCTACATTACCACCAGATTCACTACAAATATACATCTTTAAAAAGCGCAATTAATCCTAACCATTTAAATCAGGGCCAGATTTCACAGGCAGCGTGGAAACTTGCAAGTGTCCGATTCTTCATCAGCGTAAAGAGGATCTTCACATTATTCCGCCTTCTTCATCTGACATATGCTTCTAATTCAATATCCCTGACAAGCTTCAAAAGATGATTTCTTTTAACTGATACCAGCAACACTAACTGCAATAAAGATTTCTGCGTCTAATGAGGCCCTGAAGGGCAGTGTCAGATTTATAGATTTATTGAAGCCCGGCAACATTACTTTTCAGCCCAATAGACTCCCCATCTTACTTCTTGTGCTTGCAATGATTTGGGACCATTAAAAAAAAACACACACACACACACACACACAAAAAAACGCGTCACATTCTGTTTACAGCACACACAGTGTTTGATGTATGGGCCGACCTTATTGCAAATGAGCGCTACATAATTGTGTAGGAAAGGGGAGGAAGGAAAAAAAACACATCAGAACCGTTTTTCATTTTGTTTCCCGTATGAAAAATTCAGAAGACTGGAAATCAAGGTTCAACGAGTTTGGGCAGGATATTATTTCCCAATATTTCGATCAATTTATCTGTCATCCAATGCTGGCGAGCGAAGGCGCCGGCAGAGGCAATTTAGCCAGTGAGGTCCGAGGCGGAGATGTTTTTAGAGCTCCGTGTCACATGCGCTGGAGTGGTTTGATTTCGGGAGTGTTGTGGAGAGATCCTGATATCAATCACTCACACTCACTCCCAGCTAACAGCTCTCATTTCCAGCGTGTTTTCCTGTTTGAATGGGTTTTTTTAGGGTATGGTAGAGCTCACAGGGGTTAAATTGAGAATGTATACATTTTATCACATGCACAAACACATACATGTCCTGTTATGCATTTCTTTTTTGGTCTTTCTCTCCTCTCTGTCTACTGCTGTCAGGCTAGTCTCAGCTTCAGACATCATGCACATGTACTGTGGGATGAAATTCTGATATACACAAAATAGGAAACACTTTGGGGGTTTCAAAGTCATCATCTGATTGGTTGGATTTTGCAAGATTTCTACAAGACGTGGTTCTTGTGTGACTGAAAACAAAGCTGCGGTGCAATTAAATAGATATAAGTGTTATTGGTTATTTTACATGTTGCTCAGATTACGTTCCACAGTCAATAAAAGACGTTCAAACCTTGGTCTAGCAATGAGAGAGTAATATCTAGCAACCTTCCTACACTGAAAAAGAAACAAAAGAAAACTTTTGTTTTGTCAAAAAAGATAATGTCCTAGCTGATTTTAAGTGACATTAAGTTTGTGTCATCATCATTAGTAAACAATATACTTTGTATTACTTTATTTCTTCTCTGTTGGAAGATTTTTTTAAATTATTCTCGAAAGTAAAGACTTTTGGAGTAGAGGGTTTAACTCAATGTGCGTAATGAGGGCACTGTAGTTTGTTACAGATTTATACATTATATATAGTATTATATTATATTTATATAGAGTATTAAAATATATTTATATATAGCATTATAATATATTTTTTCTCAAAGTATAATTTAAATTTGGTTTAAACTTTGAAATTTAATTTTATCTAAATCAAAAATATTTTATTGTATTTGCATTCATACAAATTAAAAATATTGTTTACTACATTCATTCATTCATTCATCTATTTTCTTTACAGCTTAGTCCCTTTATTAATCTGGGGTCGCCACAGCGGAATGAACCACCAACTTATCCAGAATATGTTTAACGCAGCGGATGCGCAGCTGCAACCCATTACTGGAAAACTGTTTACTACATAGACAACTAATTATTGTTTTTCCTTTGGTACAGCAAAGAGTTATATTTTGAATATATCTTTTTTACAGTACCTTAAAACAAATCTTTGGACCAACCTAAAAAATATACTGTATTTTCTTACAGCTAAATTTATAATTTTTCCTCCAATTCTAGTTTATTGTATTGTAGAATTGATTGAAATTAAAGAATGTAATTTAATAATAATCAAAATACATTCACTCAAATGTAGTTAATTGCTGTAAATGTTAATTGAATTATTGTTATTGCTAGTATTTTATATTCAAGATCTGAGATGAACCACAGATTCTGCATGTGCTTTCACCATGCCTATAGATGTCACACAAGATAATCAGACAGAATAGCAGCATTTTAAAGTAAAACTGCTACTGTAATAAAAAGTAATACTTTACATTTTTGTCATTGGAGGTTCATTTTTTGCATTAAGGCAAATTGAATAAAACAGATTAAATAATAGGACATTGAGTTTTTTGATTGCCACAAAACTTGTTCGTTTACAAAATATTATGTACTATTAAAATGTGAGTGAAAAACACATATTTGTATAAATATAATAATGCACTTATAAAACAACACACATATTTTGACCAGTACTTTAAAAAATACAGAAAATAATAAGTGATCCTTTTAAGTTTTAGCCATTTTTGAGGATGAAACTTGAAAAAAAAAGTTATATACTTATATACTTTAAAATCAAGATATCGTTTTTATGAAATTGGAGGAGTTTAACCCTGTTAGACCCATTTACATATTGTGGGTTAGGCGTTGGATGGCGGAAGGGTGGCACGGATGAAGGATGAAAGTGAATAGTGGGGCGTTGTGAAGTGAAGAGGGTTGGGATATATAGATATATATATATATATATATATATATATATATATATATATATATATATATATATATATATATATATAGATAGATAGATAGATAGATAGATGATAGATAGATAGATAGATAGATAGATAGATAGATAGATAGATAGATAGATAGATAGATAGATAGATAGATAGATAGATAGATAGATAGATAGATAGATAGATAGATAGATAGATAGATAGATAGATAGATAGATAGATAGATAGGTATAAATAAATACTTGTGTAGTCTGAATTATTATTTTTTTCTCCAATTTCTGTTTAACGGAGAGCAGATTTTTCCAGCAAATTTCTAAACATAATAGTTTTAATAACTCATTTCTAATAAATGATTTATTTTATCCTTGCCACGATGACGGTAAATAATATTTGACTAGATATTTTTCAAGACACTTCTATACAGCTTAAAGACATTTTGGTAAGTTTTAGGGAAATGTTGTAATATTGCAACGTTGGGCCTATTTGTGAGCAAAATTTCTGTATTTGTACTGTATATACTAGAAGAGTAGTTTTTTTAAAACTGTTTAGCAGGTCTTACTCCAAATTCAGTATGCCTTATATGCACAGCTTTGACCTCGGGTCTATTAGGATGGACTTGCAGGAAAAGGTGATGTAAAACAAACTACATCCTCAGTTTTGCTATATGGATAAGTTTGCAACTTCCTGATTCCACCTAAAATCGCAAGGGAATCAGTGAGGGTCTTTTGATTCTTAGACAGTGCCGCTGTTGCAAATTGCTTTAAGGCTAAAGTCAGAATTATTAGCCCTCCTGTGAATTTGTTTAGTTTTTAAATATTTCCCAAATTATATTTAAGAGTGATTTTTCACAGTATGTCTGATAATATTTTTTCTTCTGGAGAAAGTCTTATTTGTTTTACTTTGGCTAAAAGTTTTTATTTTTTAAAACCATTTAAGGCCAATTTTACAAGTTTTCTTAAGCAATATTTTTTTCGATAGTCTACAAAACAAACCATCGTTATACAATGACTTGCCTAATTACCCTAATTAAGCTTTAACTTTAAGCTGATACAACCATCTTGCAAAACATCTAGTTAAATGTTATGTACTGTCATCATGGCAAAGATCAACTAATGAGATATTAGAAAACTATTATGCTTATAAATGTGTTAAAAAGGCTTCTTTCCTTTAAACAAAAATTGTGGAAAAAATATACAAGGGGCCTAATAATTCTGACTGTATTCCGACTTGATCTGCAGTCTTTATCAGTGCACATGCCACAGTAGCAATATTTAAGATGTCATCACGCATAAGCTGACAAGATTAAAGGCAAACATGACCTTGCATCATTTATCCTCAGGACAGAAGAATCGCAGGCGTACGGTTGCAGAAGGACAGCCGATGCGATGTCGTGTTGTTCCCCGCGTGCGTCTGTTTGTGCTTTCCCGTCTCCGGGAAATGAAGGGAACCAAATTAATTCGGTCCATCTGTGTCATCTCCTGTAACACATGTGAAAAACTAATTAGACTTTCAAGTGTTTCTTTTAAAACAAACATGACCTTACAACCATCAAATATGAAAACGTCGTGTGAACAAAAACAAAACAAAAAAAAATATGCGTTTAATTGATTAATAGAGAAACGTGTTTTGGTACAACCGTGCTTAAATATTCCAGCATAGGCCCGTGTCTTATTAACATAGCACGCATAAACAATAAACATGCCCCCTCATTTGCATATAAATATAAACAATTCATTGGCGTATCAGGATTCCAGTCACACATACACTGTGCTATCAGCTTAAATTTCTAAGTGGCGAGGGCTGACAAACAATGATTATTTTTTTTAGAGGCTAAGGATTCGGCTTTTTGTCTGGCTAAAGCTACCCCTGATTTTATGCACATTGTTTTTAGTTAATGATTCTCAGCTGCTTGTTGTGCCTCTGATAGCATGAAAACCTACCATATGCTCCGCCAAAAGACAAATGATTAGCAAATGAAATTCTGGACAGCTGTCTGACTGAAAGTGTTTGGTTGATAGCATTCTGCTATCATAATTAGCTTAAGCTTTGGGTTAATTAACTTTCTACCTGGATATGCATAATAATAGCTCAAAGTGTGTGCGCGTGAGAGAGAGAGAGAGAGAAAACGCGCAGCTTCCATCACATCAACAACAGCGCCAGCTTTTTATTCGCCATTTCAAGAGCATATTAGAATTTGCAGAGTGATTAATCCTGGGAATATTGTGGAATACAGTAGATTTTATTTGCACGGTAGATAATACTGAAACAATCGGAATCTATTATATGGAAGAATGCCATTTTCCAGTCGTAATTAAAGTTTCTGAAAGCAATCACTGATTTTAACTGCTTTTGTTGGTGGAGAGAGGCGCTCTGGCAGGCTTGTAAGGAAGAAACGCACAAAAGGCGCCCTAAAATGTGACTTAAATAGGAGCGCTGCGTATCAAATGTGTTTTACCAATGTAAAAGATGTTCAAGCATATCAATGATGTGAGCCTTTGTTGGATTCATAGAGCTGGGACTGGCTTTGTTGTGAAGTCGAGTTTCTTCTTTCCAACTTTCTGCTCTTTATATATCTGGCCTTATAGAAAAAATGGTGGCTCAGTGGTTCGCACTGTCACCTCACAGCAACAAGGTTGCTGGTTTGAGTCTTGACTGGGTCAGTTGGCGTTTCTGTGTGGAGTTTGCATGTTCTCCCTGCCTTCGCGTGGGTTTCCTCCGAGTGCTCCGGTTTCCCTCACATCCAAAGACATGTGGTACAGGTGAATTAGGTAAGCTAAATTGCCAATAGTGTATGAGTGTGTGTTTGAATGTGTGTGTGGATGTTTCCCAGAGATGGGTTGCAGCTGGAAGGGCATCCGCTGCGTAAAAAACTTGCTGGATAAGTTGGCGGTTCATTCCGATGTGGCGACCCCGGATTAATAAAGGGACTAAGGTGAAAAGAAAATTAATGAATGAATAAAATTGGACGTAGTGTATGGATGCGTGTGCATGTGTGTTTCCCAGTGCTGGGTTGAAGCTGGGAGGGCATCCACTGCATAAAATATATGCTGGAATATTTGGTGGTTCATTCCGCTGTGGTGACCCCGGATAAATAAGGGACTAAGCTGAAGGAAAATGAATGAATGAATGACTGAATCTGGCCTTATAACAAAAAGGAAAGTAGCCATTTCAAAGCATGTTAAGCCTGCATGACGCAATAAAGTACTTGCATGTTTTAGGCCAAGAGAGTTTTGGCAGACCAAAACCATCCACTTAAACCGTATTATTTAAAGGCATTACATGCATAATTCAGAATCCCTTGTCATTGTCCAAACTGGTGGCCAATAATTGAAATATACATAGAAATATGTGCCCAGGGATACATTTTTGAGAACTGAGAAATATGTACCCTATTCTTGCAGTGATTGTTTTCACAACTCCACAGACACTGTGTACCTTTTTGACAATATGATATACATCACTGCAGCATATTTCTAGCTAATTAAAATTACTCTGTTATAATAATTTGATTACAAGTGGATCAGTGGATAACAAACCTCACAGTTCATTTCATTTCAATTCAATTCACGTTTAATTTTTTAAAGATTTTTTACAATGTAGATTGTGTCAAAGCAGCTTAACAGAAGTTCTTGCAAATTTAAACTGAAACTGTCAGTCCAGTTTTCAGAGTTGAAGTTTAGTTTTGTTCAGTTCAGTGTAGTTTAATTTTCACTGTTGAAAGTCCAAACACTGAAGAGCAAATCTATCGATGCGCAGCTCCATAAGTCCTAAATCAAGCATGCCGGTGGCAAGAAACAAACTTCACCAATTGACGAAAGTGAAGGAAAAAACCTTGAGAGAATCCAGGCTCAGTTGTGCAGTGCTGCAGTCTAGGTGCCGAGGGCTGGAGAATGCTGTACACCCATCGTGGACGCCCAACATCCAGATCACATTGAGCCTTTGATTAGGCAAATATTTTATTATTTCCATTAATTGCAGGAAAACCTGATAGAAATGATTGCATTTTATTTTGAAACCATATCAACTGTACAAACATCAAATGTTCTTGTAATAAATTGATAGAAAATTAAACTGCGCTAGTTATTACCGAAGCTTCAGAGAAATTTTGTAAGAGTTAAAAACCATGCAAATAAAGGAGGCTTTACTGTCATATATTAAATTATTTTATTGTCGATGTGTGAAAACCCTGTAACTGAATTAAAAACACAAATTGCTAATTCAATTACCCAAATTCTCAAACCTAATTTTAGTCTCAGTGTTAAACCAGAAAAGAAAAATTCACTTTTGATTTTGGAGTTTGCATGTATGGATGTTTGCCAGTGATGGGTTGTGGCTGGAAGGGCATCCTCTGCGCAAAACATATGTTGGATAAGTTGTCGATTCATTCCGCTGTGGCCACCCCAGATTAATAAAGGGACTAAGCCGAAAAGAAAATTAATGAATGAATTTTGGTGAGAAAAAGTGGTGTATTGCCACTTACAATGGAAGTCTATTTGGCAAGACGGTGCATAGGTATACGGCATGAACAAATCATTGAACATAATGTTTACTTACTCCCAGGGCCAATTATACCAAAGTTAATATTTAGCCGCACCATATTGGTGTTTTATCTAGTTTTTTTGAGGTGGGTTTTTTTAGCCCAACGCTCAACCCCCAACCAGAAGGACATAAACACATACACTATGTCCAAATTTGGCTTACCAAATTCACCGACAGCACATGTCTTTGGACTGTAGAGGGGAAAACGAAGCACCTGGTGGAAACCCACGCCAACACTGGGTTGACACCAACATGCAAACTCCATACAGAAAGCCAACTAACCCAGCCGAGGCTTGAACCAGCGACCTTCTTGCTGTGAGGTGACAGCACTACCCACTCCACCACCAAGTCCCCTCTAAACATGATATTATTGTGATAACATTGCACATTGTCCTCCTGTCTGTGTGATGCTATGAATTTCCAATTCCCATCATGACCGCATAATTCCTAGGACAACAGTTCATGCATCTAAAAATGTTGCCCCATAACATAGCTTGTCACATATGTTGTATAGCCTTTACATTACACCATAATCATTTCTTTGATTTAGACAGGCTTACTGTGGACTAAATTCTCATTAGTTTGGTCGTGAAGATTCATTCATGAGACAGCTTCCTCATGTTTTCTCTGACGTATACCGCAGCTTCATTTTTGGGACCTTTGCGGTTTGTAAATCAATTTTGGTAACGCAGAGTAAGGCAGAGGGGAGGCCGGCGTCCCTCTCCGCTCTTGTTTGCATGATTTACCAAAGCTCACAGTAAGACGCTTGTCATGTTAAGGGGACGCTGAGGGAACGTGCAGGTCAGCAGGCAGGATTGTGAATTTGGAGGGGGAAAAAATGGGGTTTACATGTCCCAGAGCACCACAGATCCAGAGAGCTCCATGGCACTTAATTTTCCAGAATATGTCATGCCTGTGAACAACATACTTAAGATACCTTGTAAAGGAGAGACAAGGCAAAAGAAAAAATAACAGACAGAAAAGGAAGGAGATTTTCTTTTCCACCTGAGAGAAAAATGATATAGTGTGTATCTCACAAATTTCTCTCAGTCTGCACTGTAAATATAAATGTGTTACATTTAGTAAATTGAATTGCACAAACTTAATACAGTTGAATAGTTCTAACTTAATTGTAATAATTAATTATTTACTTATTTACTTATAAACCCAACAGTCCATTTTATCAAAAAAAAAATTAGTGTTGTTAACTCAAAATTGACTAAAAGTTCATTCAACTCCTTTGAAAAGAGTTTGAAGTCAGTGTTGAAGGTAATGAGTTAATTAAATACCTCATTACTTCAACTTAAATGGAGTAAGTTCACAGTACTCATATAGATTAGTTTTTTCAACTCAAATGGTTTGTAGCAATTGGTTTGCTCAAACAATTTGAGTTGCCTTAACTTATTGGGTTTTACAGTACTTAGTTGGTTTGAGTTCTGTTTATTTATCGGGTCTTACTGTGCTCGAATTGCCTCATTTTCTCAAATGGATTAATGTCACAGTACTCAAACTCAGATTAGTTTTTGAACTTAAATGTTTTTGTTTTTCTTTTGGTTTCCTTAAATTGCTTGAGTTACCTTAACTTGTTGGGTTTTAAAGGGTTTGGATTTAAAGGGTTTTGCAAAAAAAAAGCAGACGTGAATTTAGCTGGTTTTGACGCAAAGGAAAATTTACCTTGTTAAAAAAAACAAAGAATTGTCTAAAGTGACATTTAAAAAAAAAAAAAAAAAAAGGATTTTATTTACCAGCTAATAACCTGATCATTACATATAAACTGTTACTTCTAAACCTAATTAGAGGAGCCTGATAAAAAATGCTCATTTACAAGAAAAGATTATAGAATTTATAGGAGTTTTGCATCTGAATTCTTCATTTGTCACTTTTTTATTCCTATATAAAATAAAGGGCAACACCCTATAAGTTAATCTCTGAAAAAAAAGAAGAAAAATCTCCTGTTGACACAACAGACAGGATATGACATCACACAATATTAATGTGAGCTCCCAAAGTCTGCCCGTTGGCAGAACCTCTAAACCCTCCTGATTCATTAAAACTTCAGTATATTGCGAGGCAGGTGAAAATGTCACTTTTATTTATTCTCCCCTCCTCGAGTCTTTCTATTCTGGTGAGTTCAAACAAATGTCACAACTTGCATGCCGCTATGCAAGAGAAAGCTGTGTTTAATGACTTTAATGTAGCTTAAACATAGGCGTATGGTCACAGGAGGCTGTGCCGTTTGGTGTACTTTACATTTACATGTCGATTAGTGCCATTAGACTCCAATGCACCACGGCAAACGGCTGTAATTGAACATGTGTGCTGACATTCATTTTATTTGTCTTCCATTCATCTTTAATAAAGCGCTCTCCACGGCTCCAAACACTCTTGACTCGGGCGACCCGACTCTCCTCTCTGTTTCAGACTTCTCATATGCACAGTGTCTATGAATTTCAAGCGCAGTCTTGCGGGAGCTCACCTATGCGTGCTGGAGATTTCATTTACCCGTACGCCGAATAAACCGCCATCGTTCTCTTCTCTCTCTCTTTTTCTCTCTTTTTTTTTTTTTTTTTGTTGCGGCCGCTTGAGACCTGCACGGATTTTACAGGACCGCACAATCATCCAGAGGGAAGCCTGAAATGCAACCGCTCTCATGAACGATATTGCCTGCAGTGTGTGGGCCTGACCCATGATGCAATGCAGAGGCCTTAAAGAAACACCATTTTTCTGACTGTCAAGAAGCATTTTAATTCAGAATCTGTGCTGGACTGGACTGGATTTTTTTTTTCTTCACATGACTGTGATGACACTGATTAACTAGATACTAAAAACAAGCCAACAAGCAAAGTATTTTAAGGGTAGACACATTATTTTCACATATTTTGTCAAATTATACACAATTTTAGCAGAAATTATTCAAAGATTAGCAAAATAATATTTCTAGTAACAAAAAAAAAATATTTAAAAATAATATGTATAGTAAAATCTTGTTTCAAGCACAACTAAGGCACATTAAGGGTAGTAGACATACTCAAAAATATTTTGCTGCTTGTTCAAATTACTTATTCGAAATGAACTGAACCAATACAATTCTTGAGTTTTTTTTTTTTTTGGGGGGGGGGGGGGGGGGGGGTATGTTTAATCCACTTAAATGTGTACAAACAATTACATTAACTTAACACATCTGCGTTGTGACATGAAGTAATTGTGTGAAACCCTACATTTTTTTGCTTTGCAATGCTGGATTCTCTCACTTTTTGAGAATTATACTTAAAATATGTTTACAGATATTTTTATCCAGATCAGGAAATTTCTAGTAAAAAAAATATTTTAAATATAAATAATTATAGGAAAATCTTGTTTCAAGTGAAGTTAAGGCACATTAAGGTACTTGTCACAAGATTTTCACATTTTTGTCAAATTATACTTAAGATTTTATTAGCAGGCATGTTATACATTGTTATACATAACAGGAAAATAAGATTTCTACTAATTTTTTTTTAATATATTAAGAGTAAAATAATTTTTTACTAAACTATCCTTGCGGTATATGTATATACATATATACATATATATACATATATATATATATATATATATATATATATATATATATATATATATATATATATATATATATATATATATATATATATATATATATATATATATATATATATATATATATATATATATATATTTATATATATAAACACATATACATACATACACACACACACATACATTGTACTATTATATATATATATATATATATATATATATATATATATATATATATACACATACAGTATATATATATTATTTACTGTTTTACTGTCATCATGGCCAAGATAAAATAAATCAGCTATTAGAAAAGAGTTATGTTTAGGAATGTGTTAAAAATATATATATACATTTGTATAATATATTTTATTCAAAGCTGCCATTTTATCATATTTTTATTTATGTTTACACTTTTTATTTATATATTCTTAACTGAATTTCAGCTTTATTTCAAATTCAGCTTAAAAAAATTAAAAAATGTATTTTATCCATTCATTCATTTTTTTTTTTCAGCTTAGTCCCTTTATTAATCAAGGGTCGCCACAGTGCAATGAACCGCCATCTTATGTTTTATGCAGCGGACGCCTTTCCAGCTGCAACCATCACTGGGAAACCCATACACACTCATTCACAGACAATTCAGCTTTCCCAATTCACCTACAGCACATGTCTTTGGACTTGTGGGGGAAATCAGAGCACCCAGAAGAAACCCACACCAACACATGGAGAACAGGTTTGGGTTTCCTCTGTGCTCCGGTTTCCCTCACAGTCCAAAGACATGCACTGTAGGTGAATTGAATAAACTAAACTGTCTGTAGTGTATGAGTCTGTTTGGTGTGAAGGAATGTGTATGGGTGTTTTCCAGTACGGATTTGCTGCTGGAAGGGCATCTGCTGTGAAAAACATTTGCTGGAATAATTGACCGTTCATATGGACTTAGCCGAAGGAAAATGAATGAATGAGTAAAATGTGAGCTACAAATGGCACTATAAAATGCTCAGTGTCTACTATTATTAAATAATCACGTAAAGTTAATCATTTTGTGCAACATTTAACCTTTAAAATACTCTTTCAACAGTGTTAAAGGAAAACATATCAACCTATTTCACAATTTTCAATTTTCAAAATACACGTTTCACAATATCTACATTTACACGTGTGCAATGCTGCCTATGTAGGGCATTCCAAATCAGTCACTTTTAAGTTAGCATGCCGTCTTAGAAGGCAGCTGCCTATGTAGGCCACCGACAGCATGGGTTCGGCGACATCTGGCCGATCGATGTGTATAAAACAATTTCAACTCCCAACATTTGAACAAGCACACAAATAAATGTTAACCATAGAGCGAAGCGAGCAAATCAAGCATTAAATAAACAAGCAAACACATTTAAAAGTTTTCCTTTCCCAGGGTGCTGCGTTGCGTGTTTACTGCGCTGAAGCAGGATAACAGTTTCCACTAAAACAAAACACTAATAGAGCCGGATAATGCCTTTCTCCGATATCCTTCAACTAAAGAGGGATACGCGTCAATTATAGCGGCAGCCTGTGCTTAGTGCTTATCTGCAGCAGCCACTAAACATGGATTTGGAGAGCAGCTTTAGTAAAGGAGGGGGAACTGCCAGTGCACCCAAAACTCAAGGGGGAATTACAGTCATTTCCCATCAACCCGGTGTGTAAGTGCACGTGGGTCTTAGCTTTGGGTTCAACTGCTGTTATTTGTGTTTGTTGGAGATTACCTTCCCTTAAGAGTAATCAAGGTGTGAGCTGTTGGTGTGGGCCGTATGGAGAGAGTAATACGGAGGTCTTCACGGTGGGATTTGTAAGGCAATTGTGCTGCTGACATGGGCAAGGCTTCCTTCTCTATTCACAATGTCTTTTTTTTATGTGCTCCACAAATCTGGTGTCATTAACGCTGTCTGTTAGCACAGGGACAGGAGGTCCTGAGAGGACACATTCCCTTGTCCAGGTCAGCGGCTGTTGAGGAATGGATGGACGTGTCTTTATTAGACTGCGCTTTGTGGTGTTTGAGGTTGGATCTTGTGTCTTATGAGAGTAATGATCGGGTGAATCTCATGAAAAGGGCATACGGATATTTTCTGGCACATTAATTAAGCATATTTTATCACCAAATACTCATTAAAAAAAAATACATTCTTATTTTTGTACATCCTGATTAGTTTTGGGGTAAAAATAGATGCACATTTTTTGCATGATTTACTGAAATGTCATTCAGTCATTACATATCAAAAGAAATATAGAAAAACTACTATTTATAGAAATAATCTAAGTTTCCCTGAAACAGATTTTTATATAGTTTTAATTTTTGACAACATGGCATTTTTTTATGTTTTAAACATAAAACTTACCCTTTCTGCACATTTATGGATGCTATTTGTTACCAGATTTATATGGTTTATTATCCCCATTATTTTATACATAAAGCGCTAAAATGCTAATAATTTTTAAGTACACAAAGACCATTTAAAATGATTTATATATACAGGGCTTGATGTTAACCTTTTTGATCACCAGCCACCATTTACAGCATTACTGGCCACTCGCCATTTTCACAAGCCACAATTTTGTTGGTGGAAAAACATTTTTCATGCATAAATTTGACTTTGACAGGCAAAATTACTTGGTTTAGATTTTGTGTTATGTCCACATGCCTCCTCATTCATTTCACTTTTTGTGTGTTGTGTATATGAGCTTGCTCAATGGGCGGGTTGGTAGGTTAATGTCAAGCCTTGAATATTCATTCATTTTCTTTTCAGCTTAGTCCCTTTATTCTTAGAAATATATATATATATATATATATATATATATATATATATATATATATATATATATATATATATATATATATATATATATATATATATATATATATATTTTCTAAGAATTAATCTATTCTAAAAGTTGGGTTGGAAGCTGGGTCTATCCTACGCAAGCTATGTTGACTTTCACCTTGATATTGTAGCGCGGATGTAAACCTGACTGGTGAGCCGTCTGAAAAAAAGTGCCTTTCTGAATCAAATCAGCAGGATGCCTGACTTTAACTGCAGTTTGGCAGTTTCAATTTACCTCATGAACATTTCATTCATGCCATCGTGACAAACTGCGGTATTAGACACAAATAAGTAGTAAAGTGGTAAGGACTGGTAAGAATGTTATGGAATTTAATAAAGCGCGACGAGTGAGCCCATACATTTAGGGGGGCCCCAGAGACATTAACAAGGGCCTATATATATATATCCATCAAGATATGCTAATTACATACAGCATATGACATAAAAAATTCATATCTGAATTTTACATATATAACATATATGTGATTTTTTTTATTCAACCACCGGAATTAATTTTTTAAACACCATTTTAGGGACAAAATTATTAGCCCCTTTAAGCTATATTTTTTCTCGATAATCTACAAAACAAACCACTGTTATACAATAACTTGCCTAATTAACCTAACCTGCCTAGTTACCCTAATTAACCCAGTTAAGTCTTTAAATGTCACTTTAAGCTGTATAGAAATATCTTGAAAAATATCTAGTAAAATATGATTTACTGTCATCATGGTAAAGATAAAATAAATCAGTTATTAGAAATAAGTTCTTAAAACTATTATGATTAGAAATTTGCTGAAAAAAATTTCTCTCCGCTAAGCAGAAATTGAAGAAAAAATAAATAAGCGGTCTAATAATTCAGGGGGGCTAATAATTCTGACTTCAACTGTATATATATTATGCACATATCTGTACTTATAATTGTTTAAAAAAGAGACACTTTTGCTATTTTTTGAAACAAAAGTTGCATGTATGACATATTTGATCGATGTGAAATCAAAATATGACATATACATCATTTGCATATATTAAACCATATATCAGCTATCTATGCGGGCCTGCTTCAACCAGCATTTTTTAAACCCTCCCTCAAGAGTTAACAATCCTTAAATGATTAACTAAACCTGATTTTTCCCACAGGAACGCTCTTGAGAAGTATTGGTGGGTTAACCTGATGCGAAGGGTCGTGACCTGTGGCTGCAAGTCCTTTTCTCCTCTCTAACTAATCCCGGCTGTCATTCGCAGATCTTCCTGTCCGGCTCTTTTTTTCCAGTGAACAGCCCGTCACACATTCAGCACTCGCCTCCCTGTGAAATTTCAAGTGCAGAAGATGCAGAATTAGAAACATGTTTTTGATGCTGCAACACAAGTGAGGCTGAAGGTATGCTGATGACAGAACAATTCCATTTTTGACAGTTTAATTTGCCCCCCCCCCCCCTTTTCCAATGGACAAGAGCAAAAAGGAGAGCGAGTGCCGAGCCTTCTGCCCCCTGCACAAAGTGTGTCAAGCGGCGGACGGCTAAAAAACTGACACCCTCCACCCGAAACGATCAAAAGAAAATCGAATATATCAAGAGTGGTGATGTCACATAACCTTATATATATTACGAAGGGAAAAAAAGCTGCACTCAGAATAGGCCTGACAACTATCATGAATCTAATATCATGAAAAAGTCGACACGCAAGCGAGAGGTGGAGTTCACAGCTATGATGGAAAGAGAGAATGAAAGACGGAGTGTCAGTGCTGCCCCGTCAAATCCCACAGCGGCAGAGAGAAATGCATACAGTGACCGTTTAAGAAACTACTGGATGTTTATCAATCTGTGAGTGATAGAGTCGCTCTGGACGCTTTATTCAGCTTCTAACTGGAAATATAGAGAAAGTGGACTGAAAAATTGCCGCAAAGTTCCAGCTGAAGCCTTTCAAGAGTTCACTCTTAGCTGATGATTGATTATGAATGCTGTCCTGGGAGAGAGCCCTGAGCTCATGAGATCCTCGAGGCTGGGGCTCTCTCCCGTTTGCAAGGTGAGAGGAGAGTTTGAGCTCAGGTAGATCTCGAGAACTCCCCTGCTGTAGAAGCTAATGAACAGATGATTGCTCTTAAGACAAAACTACTTACAAGGAGCAAGTATATGGTGCTGATTTGGAATAGTCACTTAACTTAAGTTGCACGTTTTTTGAAGGTGGGAAGAAACCAGGGAACCCGGGGGAAACCCACGTGAGCATGGGGAGAACGTGTAAACTCCGCACAGAATCGTCGACTGGCTTGATAAGGACTAGAACCAGTGACGTCCTTGCTGTGAGGCAACAGGGCTAACCACTGGGCCACCGTACCACCCTGCTAGGAAAGGAGAAGGATTCTTCAAAACGAAGATGGCTGTTATATGGAACTTAGGGTATTTATAGTGGCTTAGGAATCGTCTGATTGGTGAATCATAAAATGAATAATGGTGGCTGGGGAAAATGCATTAGACAGGGATGGTCATTTCGAATATAACGTAGCCTTTTGTTCCTTTGGTTGATTGCTGATCTACAAAAAATAACTAAAATAGCCATCTGAAGTCAAAAGATTCAATTAAATGCTGTAAATAAATCAGACGTTTAAAATGTAAACTGTCACTTGACAGTAGGCATGGGACGATAACCGTTTTCAATGTATATCGCAGTTTGTAAAGTTTTCTGCAATACCGTTCCTAAGGTATGAGTATGATTTTTTATTTATGCTTTGTTTTAGGACAACAGTATCTAAATATATCCAAAGATATCGTTTTAAATTGTAAAAAATGTGTTTCTGAAACAAATGAAGACAGCAGAAGTTAATAATTAATTTATACAACTATACCACTTACACCACTGTGGTAGTCGATGGGTACCATAGTACTGATGGGATACTATGGTAAATGATCAACAATCTTTTTTCAAAACAGCTTATTTAGTGTTCAACAGATGAAAGTAAGTCGAATCAGTTTTGAACAAGTGGAGGGTGAGTAAATTCTGACATAATTTTTAGGGATGCACCAATATGGCTTTTTAAGTCAATATTGATAACCAATAACACATAAGATTAGGAGGCTGATAACTGATATATTAGCCGATAAACATAAGCATTGCAAAATGTCTTATACAGCATACAACTAATTTTATTTTAAAAACTTCATAAAAGTTTGAACTGATTCACGATTTCACATAAATCAGCATGCCAATTTTTTTCGGCTGTTTTTAGATTTGACCGTTGCACAAAAATAATAGGTTAAATAACAAAATGGGTTTTAATAAAACAAGTAAATAAAATAATTAATCAAATTAGATTACAAACAACCCAACAAGTTGTTTAGCATGTGTGCATCGCAGCTATTATGTTTACACATTTAAATATTAAATGTGTAAACATAATAGCTGCGATGCGCACAGCACACATTCTGAGGCGATTTAAACCACAATACAAAATGACACTCTATCAAACATATCTACAATGATAAGGAACATGGTTACCTGATGAATTATTAGCGCACAGCAATAAGACGCAAAGAAAGGACGGACTTTGAAGGAATAAACAATGTCAGGAAAGCTCCATTATAGTGCACTGGACAAGTCTGAACAAGTTCGCCAACGCATGCGAGATGCGGACAGTTCTATCAATGCAATCTCACAGCAATTTATAAAATTTTGGTTTAGTGGGTAATTTGTATGAATTCGTACAATTTAGTAGGATTTGCTTATCCCCCAATGACAGTGGGGGTTAGGGGTGGGGTTGGGTGCCATGCCTCCTTTTTAAAATCAAACATTTTCGAATGACTGAACTAAACGAATGACTGAACTGAATGACTGAACTGAACGAATTCGTACAAATTAGCCACTAAACTAACAAAACGTAAAATACTTACGTTTCCTCATAAGATCAGGCTGGTTCTGTACAATTACGCAATCTATCGTCTTATCAATTCATATCAGACCGATAATGAAATTATTAAAAATAGCATTGATCAGCCGATATTAATATGGCCGCCGATATATCGTGCATCACTATTAATTTTCACTTTTGGGGGTGAACTATCCATTTAATTATTGTTTATTAAAGAACACACAGTCACTTTACTATTGGAAATTCATCTGCAATGTAATGAAAATGTATTTTAGATTATTAGATTCAAATCTCTCTCTCTCACACAACCCTTTGTTTTTTTTTTTTGCTATTTGAATTTGACATTACTAGCGTCCCTAGAAGGCAAATGTGTAGAGTAGCAGATGTAGCGCTGATGTAAGTCATCACAGCTCTTTTGTCATATCCTTCCCTCAACCCCCTCGTTCTCCAGTTCTGGGTTAATTAGACCAGCGAATGTGCATGCAGGTTATCCGAGAACACTTTCCCCTCTGACATTTACCCACTCTCCAGCCTGAGGAGCATGTTTGATATGGGGCCCGTCTCCTCCGGCCGGCCCCTTGTTTGCCAGGCCTGTGGTGCGCTTGAATCTAATTGAACCTCATGAATAGAACAGAGGTGTCAACACGTCCAGATCTGGGGTCAAATGCTCAGGGTGCGACTTTATCACACATAAGCAGAGAGGAGAGCAAAAAGTGCAAGCTAATCAATCTTGACACACTGGATGGAGAGTAAGAAGGAAAAGCCAAAAAATAATTGTGTAAAGCAAATAGATACAGTATGAGTAAAGTTTAGGGGGAAATAAGTCACACTGATATCATAACTCAGTGTATTTTTAAAGACAATCCAAAACCAAACATAACCCTTTTACTTATTTTAATGAATGTACCCAGCAGGCACACAACATCATAAGACGATAGATTTAGGTCATGACGTCAGATGACCAAAATTCAATGTCTAGTCAGCGTCTAAGGACAACGTTATTTTGACGTCCAATCACAATGTCAAACAACGTTGATATTTGGTTGATTTTAGGCTGACCAAAATACAGCGTCTGATAGATGTCATAGTGGTAACGTCCACACAACGTCACGGTGTAACATGATCAGACACTGATATTTGGTACATTGTTGGTTGGACATTGATGTCAGCCTGGCGTTGGGTTCTGATGTCAACCCAATTTTCATTTTCAAACAAAATCAAATGTCCCCATGACGTTGGGGTACACTGGTGTTCAATGTCAATATTATTCCAAGAGTTCACACTTAGATCTGTTTGACAACTTGTTAGCAAGTTAGCAGGTTTGGCATGCTGTCCCGGGAGAGAACCCTGAGCTCGGAGATAGTTGAGCCCAGGTCTCCCGCCAGGTCCATAAAGCATGTGAGGGGAGTACGAGGTCAGGTGTTTTCGAGAGCTCCCCTCGGCAAAAGAGGAAAGGAGGAGAAGGGGTGGATGGGGGTTTCTTCAGAAAACGAAGATAAAGGAGTAGTTCTTAGCTAGGTTACTTATAGTGAGTTTGGATCAATCCGATTGGCTAGCCAATGAGTGTAGATGAGTGGCCAGCTGCAGTCAATCATATCACGTGCTCCTCTCGAAATTAGTTAGTGAAACTTCATGTCATGTTTACGTGCTGTGCCTGCAAGGCAGTAACTGGTTGTGTTTTAAGACATGATTTAATCAATCCAAAATTATTAATTATACTTTATCAAAATGTCTCTGAAATGGTTATTCTTCTACTTGCATCGCTTGCAAAGATTTATAGTAGGCTATAGTTTTATAGCAAATGTTTACTAAAGTGGTTGTGTGTGTGTGTGTGTGTGTGTGTAATGAGTATCATTTGTACGACCACTGTTTTACTACAAACATCATGGTTACGTATAGTTTATGTAACAAATCCCTGTTTAATTTGTGGATGCTGCGTACAATGACCATGTTTTTTCTTCTTCAGTTTTCTTTTTCATAGATTACATACATTTTTACAGCATGCTGTCATTTCAACCAGAATTAAAAAGCAGTTGCACATGATTTTATTCCATATTATTTCATATTTTAGAATAAAAAAATGGAAATTAGTCAATGAGCTAAAATATACTAGGATTGTATCCACCAGAAACATACTGATTTAATCCTTGTTCTATTTTTAGTGAATGCAAATAGAGTCGATTCCAAAGTCGACTCCAAAATTATGAATCGAGAATCGACTCCAAAAACCCGGAACCGAACACCTACTGGATCGCTTTTAATAATCAGCTGGTTAAAGCTTACCAAATGACCGCGTTTTCTTTGAGATGTCACCAAAAAGAAAGTCCCGTCAAGGCAAAGCAAGTCATTTTTTTAAATAATGTAAAATACTTGAATTCGGTATGACGTTTTAAAATCAATCTGCGATATCAGCCGATTTTATAATAAAACTTGATATGCCTTACGTTACCTATTGTTTGCATCATGTCACGTGTTCCACTGGGTTTTAAATCCCAAAATGTCCGTTTTGCTTGTGGTACAGCAATATAAATGCCCATTTCCATCAAATTGTCAGAAGCTTTATCAATTTATCAGTCTCGAATGGCTTCTTCAATCTTACAGTCAACCTTGAGTCCCATGACTATCGGATACCAAACAAGATAATTGAGTGATTCTGAATCAGTTCAGCGATTCGAATCTTTTGAATCTGTTCATTGATTCATTCCACACGTGTGAGGGGATGGCGGCGACTATTTTGTTTATAATCATTATTAAATCCTCTCTTTACAAGTGAATGCGCGATTCATTGACTCAAAAAGACCCAGAAACGTCCACTTATTCAACCAAGCAACGTCATTTCAGGTAAGTGCCACAAAAAGTTAGTTTTACTCAATGGAGTATTAAAACTGAGTTTCAACATAAAAAATAGTTTATTTCTTGTACATTTGAATGTCATTTTAATGGTTATCGAATGCTTATGTTTTAGCAAGTGTAATTGTTTCTATAGAAGCAAATGTTTTAAGTATCAGTCGTTATAGAAGTGTAAAATATTTGCAGGATGGTGATGAAGAAATTTGAATATGATCCTCGTACCTGCTACACTACAACTCAATGGATGCTCTCAGCATATGTAACGTCACTGTAAGTGGATTCAAAATTTTTCATTATATTTCGTAAAATGTTTTAGATTGATAAACTAATTCATTGAAGTACGTTTGGTTTTAAATTCACACATCTGGATGTTCTTCATAATAATATAATTTCAGAAAAGTATTTTAAATGGTGAACTCTGATATTCATTGACTGACAATATTAGTACACCAATGTTCATAGTCAAATAAATACACTCCTGGAAAAGTTTTGAAAAATCTGAAAACCCCACAAAGTTTTGGAAAAGTCATGGAAATTAGCTTAACAAATTTCTGTATACTTAAATATGGGTTAGTTGTCTTTATTTCTTTTCTATTCATGGCCAAACTCCTGCTTTCACATTATTATTGCTCTGTGAGCATTATCTAAATAAATTTTACTTATATATATATATATATATATATATATATATATATATATATATATATATATATATATATATATATATATATATATAAATTTAAACTAAATAGATTGTTGCATGTTTTATGATTTGCTGTAAAAACTTTGAACATGCATTGTTTTTCTTGTTATTTATACTACATTTACGTAGACATTACATGAAACATTAGGTCATGAAAATTTACTTGAAAGTCCTGGAAAAGTCGTTGAATTTTAGTTGTCAAAAGTGTATGAACCATGATGTTGTTTTAAAGTCATACCTGCGTTTCATTTCAGACGGAATATTCAAAGTACCATGTTAAACAAATTAGGGAGCCTGTCCTGAACAAATGTGTGATTATAAAACCAACTTTACCTGAATAACTAAATCATGGATAAAGCATTTAAATACATACAAAATAATTGATTGTGGTAGTTCTCACTTGATAACAGCTTTCCATATGTTGTAATGTCAGGGGGTTGCACAACCAATCAAGCTCTACTGTATTTCAATTTGGCGTAGAGTTGAAGTAAATTAGTCAAATCAGATGGATGACAACATGGACAGATTGCGTGACATGCCCTCATCCTAAAAAAAAAAAACACAAACAAATCTATGCAAGGCAAAAAGAATTAGGTTCAATTAAATATTCACCGTAAAATATCTGTTAAATAACAGTGATTCACATTTGGTTTGTTTATTTACAGTTGTAAATTACAACATAGGAGCTTGATCTCTGCTTTGTCAACTTTTAAATGTTGAAAATACAACTCTACAATTTAAAAAAAAGTGACTTTTGTTGAAATTTTAGTAGTTTGAAATGATTTATTTATATGTAAGACATATATAATAGAAATAATATATAGAGAAATAAGTCTGTAAACTAATAGAAAATGCACTTGGGGTTTATTAAAAGGTGTTTGTACCGTAATATACAACACTAAAAGAGAAAATATATCATTTTAAACTACCTAAAGTGTTAATAAATTTACCTTCTAGAACTTTTTAAGGTTAACTGTTGTTGGAAGAATGATTAATGACCCATAGTGCAATTCAAAAGCATGAATAAACAGGGAAAAATATTAATCACAAAATATGGAAATCTGCTAATTTACAGCTATTATTTAGAGTGTAGGTTCACTTGCAGTAAGGATAAACATGGTTTGTGCTGACAACAATGAGTTTTGCTCAGTGAATTACTGGCTGCTGAGAGCATGAAAGCATTGAAATTCAATTTCACACAATAAACAATTCCAGTGCTGTGTTGGGTCTCCTGGACTTGGCGTCCAATGTAAAATATCCTGAAGCGAAATCCTGGCTGTTTTAATATATTCAAGACATATGTGACTTTTGCTCACAAAGCCAAAGTTAAGCAGTCGCTCCCACCCCGAGCGTGGTGTTGGGGACACTTTTGGCCTTTTGTTTCCCTGGCTGTCAGAGCACAATCCCGGCGTTCCTGACATCAGAAATGAGACAGAATGGAAGTGAGTTCCTTTTTTTTTTTCTCGTTCTGCAGCGTTTGTTTTTCTGGCAGCCAGTTTTAACCCAGCCTCTCCTGTCATTTCTGAG
Organism: Danio rerio; assembly: GCF_052040795.2. NCBI lineage: Eukaryota > Metazoa > Chordata > Actinopteri > Cypriniformes > Danionidae > Danio > Danio rerio. The sequence goes on along the minus strand of NC_141032.1, from coordinate 45,297,758 downwards.
TTCAGTGTCTGCTGAGAGGAGAAGGGGAAAAAAAGAAGGATGGTTTGGCCCGTTGTACTTGCTCTTTTGACCCCCATGTTGTCCATGAGCAGTGAAGGAGAACTTCTGACAAGCGATGTCAGGAGTGACAGGCGATCTGGTCGGGTTGAACGGGGACGTGAAGCTGCAGCATTTGATTTTTGGGGCCATTTTTTTTTTTTTAAGCCGGCTGCGTATGGGGCCACACCTGCCTCAGGGGCCAGTGCTGACAGAGAATCATGTGTGTGTATATGCTTGTTGGGTGTTTATGCTAAATAGTCGCAAAGAAGCCACCTGCTCTCCTCTGACGTAACAGTCAGTGTCCGGCATCACATGTTCAGTTTACATTTTCAACACCTTCACAATAGAGGCTGCCAACTGGAAACTAGGGCTGCACGTTATTGGACAAATTTGAACTTGTGATATTTCGTTTTGCTGCTAATATAGATTGTAATATGAATATGATTCACAAGAATATTTGAAAACCTCTATTTGGGAAGATTTCATTCATTTAGATCGTCTGGAATTATCAAAAAATTTTCTATGCAGTGCTTCTGCATAAAAAAATTTAAATTAAAAGCATTTATAAATACGACTTGAAAGTAAAATAGAAATAATGCTTTATGGTTTTCTGAGAATTCTAACAGTGTTTAAGTACAGAAATTAAACAATCAAACATAAAATAACAGAGTCATCGTTGTATAAATAATTTATAGATATTATTAATTTTATCTATTAAACTTTTATTCGATAATATGAAACTGAGATGTAACTATTTTGCATACACATTGCGATATCAATGCTCAAACAATATCGGCCCTGTTGGAAATCTAGGGAGCATGCGGGGAACTTGAGAGCATGGTAATGTAGAATATCTTGAGTCTGTTGTGATAGTGAGGTTCAGATTTAGTAGACTTGTTTGGACATTTGTGAAGTGCTTTTACTGTGTCTGGTTATGAAATGAGGAGAAATTTTTTATAATACAGTATTAACTAACTGATGATTGTTTTAGTTTAAATGTGGTTATGTTATGAATTGTAATATTATAGACATGGGTCAAATACAAAAGAAAGGGTTTTGAATTTTCCTACATATGTACATGCATGCATACACCAGGGCTGCACAATATATCATTTCAGCATCGTCATCGCAATGTGATCACTCGCAATAGTCACATCGCAGCAAATAAAATGTTGATTTTGTATTATAATTAATCAATTGCATGTGTTTTTGATGCCTGTGATTTGTATAATGATTTTAAAAACATTCAGGCATAAGAAATTGTTCCTTTTGTGACCTTAACTATGAATAATTTTATTGAATTATTTTTATTTTTATCATTCAGCTCCTATAATTGAATACTGTTAGACTCGGGAAATGATAAAACACTTACAATTACATCTTTTTTTAAAATTGTATTTATAGATTGTAGGGATGTAACGGTATCAGAATTTCACGGTACGGTAATACCTCGGTATGAATGTCACGGTACGGTATTTATTGAATCATTTACAGGAAAAAACAAAACTTATGAAAATACTCCAAAAAAGTGCCAAAAGTGTCAATGACATACAAATTAGCCATCTATCTGTAAGCTTTGAAATAGGAACTTCAATTTTAATAACAAAAAAATATTAAACCATGTAAAAAAATAAAGTTTAAATTTAGTATTGTTGAAAACTCATCACATTCAACATTTAATCACTCACTCACTTAGATAGAGATGGGTTTAAAGGAAAATTATCATAATAATATAATCTGGTAAAAGCTGGTATCTCTGGGTATTTACAATGTCCCCTGCAACAGAAAAAAACCCTCTCATTTGGGACTGAGGTTTCTGGGACAAGAGAGATATGACTTGGCCCAGGTTGACAGCAGTGGGTAACGTTGTGCATTGTCTTTCCCCCACTTGAGAAGACAAACCATGAGTGAGATAGAGATCTCATGTCTGCATCAATCTGAACAGTGTGCTGTGTTTCTGCAGTCCCCATGACTGATTATTAGTCGTATTCCCCAACTTGCAGGCACGTGCACACACAGTGCTCAACCTGTGCAGTGCACATGCCCTTTTTAGTCTTTGATAGAATGTTCCCTTCCAAAATGATCAAAAGTGCCCCCGCGACGCGACATACCCTCCGTCCCCGCTTTACAGTACGCGCGCGACAACACAGCTGATAAGAACTCGCGCGAAAACACCACTATTCAGGACGCGCGCGGCGACAACACCCGCTTTAGAGTTTTACAGCTCTTTTGATCCCCGCTTCTAGCAGCACACTCCATTTCCGCATTACTGGATCTGTAGCGACAACAGACCGCAAGGGATTATGGCCAAGCCTGGGCTTATGGGAATTGTAGTTTTCCGGTACCTCCCGTTCGCTTCATTCGCCTGAGCAAATTTTCTCAGAAGACCTATAGTTTTACCGAGTCATGCGACTACGGTAATATCGAAAAAAATTAATATTGCGGTATGACGGTATTTACAATACCGTTACATCCCTAATAGATTGTCATGCATGAGAAAACTCACAACACATGCAAATACAGAAATGCACTGCAAATAGCACAGACCACAATGAAAATGTGTCGGGGAACATCAAAGTTTAAAGATTGTTTATTAGATTTTATGAAAATGCAAATAATAAACATTAATTTATCAATCTCTGTCTAAACACATGCATGAAAATACTCGCACATACTACACATGCCAATACAAAAACGCACTGCAAGTTACAAGTCCAAAAATTTCATAGGTTTTATTTTATTTCATTTTATGGAGATGCACTTCCACTGCAGAATCATCCCTATTGATCTACCATTATTAATTCTTTCCAAATAGGGATATTACTGTAAGTCATCTGGTGAAATGATATTCATATCGCAATATATGTCGCTATATATATATATTGCAATGTTAGATTTTTTAATGCAATATCGTGCAGCCCTATTATAAACAGCTATAAATAAAAGACAATTTTAAAATCACTGTTAATTATTATGTTACTAATATTAATATGTCATTGAATGAGTATTTCTAAATGGTTTACAATATTTTTTTAGTTTTTAGTATTTTTTTTTAGTGTCCTATAAATCATGTAAAAATTCTGGGACAGTTATAATTTTGCTTAAAATTAAACGGGGTACAACATTTGATCCATATAGTCATAATAATAATAAAAAAAACTAGTAATATAGTTTTCTAATATTTACGTTTTCTTGCATTTATTGACAGTGTTTGTCAGCATATTGCTTGTTTCAACAGTAAATAAATATGATAATTAATATTATAATTATTACTTGTCACATATTACAAAAACTCCACTTATACTCAGGAATAAAATAAATATGAGTGTTACATTGAGAAACCGTAAGTAAATTGTATAAGTACAATCATTTTTAAAGAAAAACAAAGATTGTAAGTAAATGCTTTTATTTTCAGTGTTTTAACTTTTAAATTGACTTCCTGCAGCTGTTGATTTTTAAAAATCTGACAAATCTAAAAGTCAGGATTTTCTAAAGCAATTAACAATATGCTATGAAATCAAAAATCTTAAGTTCTGTTGACAGTACATTTCAAGAGGTCCCCATTTGGATATAATTACAAGTATGAATGTGGTGGGTTTGTCTGTTTTCTTTAGCGAGTTGATTAAATATGACGTTTTAGCAGTACCGTGTCACCTCTAAAGTGAAAACTGGCCTAGTGACTTGGCCTTGGCATGGTGGATTTTGGCATCGAGTGTAAAAATGAGTTGATGACAGCATTCTAATGGGCTACAGGAGGAGACAGACAGACAGAAAGAGCAAGAACGAGGTTGGTCACAGCGAGTGGTTACACAAGCAGGCACAAGTAGAAGAATTGTGACAACCCCCTACTAGCTGTTTCTTACACATTCAGTACACACACACAGACAACCACACACACAGCTTGCAGCTCCCTAAATCCCTGAATGAGTTCAGATATATCTAGTTTCCTCTTGAAGAGGAAGTTAACTGACTACATTCGCTACCCACCGATCAAGCCGCTGGCCAGCCACCATTTTAAACACAAATCCAAGTGAAACATGACATTTTGAATCTAGGCAAGGGCCGGTATAAGATTCTGACGGCATGATATCCTCGGATAATATTGTCCTGGTTTCACAGTATTGTGATTGCTGCTCTATAATATGTCTCAGTTTAAAAAACAACAACTTTTTCCCCATTGAACACATATATTTTAATAAACGCATCACGCTAAATAATTCAGAAAAATCACTGACTTCTGCTCTCCATTAGTTTCAAAAACCGATTTGTAAAGGCGTCTTTGGATATCTTTCTTCTCTTTGGATATAAAGTAAGCCACTGCAGACCTTCTGCATGCTTGAATGTTGGTGTATGAGCGATTTTTGGTTTTTCAGGAGTTTGCTGAATCATGGGCTGACTCATAGATTTTGATATGGAGGGTCCTTTTGCTTGAAATACTGTTGCTTTTGCTTTTTTTTTTCAACACTGACCAACATTTTAGTGTTCTATAAGTCAGTGTTCCTTAACCTTTTTTATCACCTTGGACCAGTTAACGCTTGATAATTTTATAGTTGGGGGGCAGGGTTGGATAGCGTTTTTTTTCATAACCATAAACCGTTTTCTCAGAGGATGACAAGCTATCACAGCTGTCACTCTGATACAAGTTTTATTTATGGAAAAAAATGGAAAGCAATGCAGTGTTTGGGTGTTCTGTGTTTGTCTGAGATAATTAGTCTACCAGAATATGTATATTCCATACAAGCTGATCCATCAATTCTTGTCATGTGACACGGCGCAACCGTGACACACCGATTGTACATGAACTCTAGAAAAGAGGCGGTACCAGTATTTGTGATGGAATTTATTCAAGCCTTTCTGAAATGATGAGTCACACGCAAATGCTGTTTGCAGCACACACACACACACACACACACACACAAACACACAAATATATATATGCATTTGCTGACACCATGCGGCCGTGATTATAGAGGTTAAGAATTACAGTACATAGCGATTTTATTGTATTTATTACAAACATGCTCTGTTTTAAAAACTTTTTGAACTTATAAAACTTATAAAAATCAGTTGTAACAAATATTTGAATCCCAGTTTATTTGCAAATCGATGTTCTGTGGACGTGTGTATAGATGTTATTATACAAAAATGGGGCTTGTCAATTCGGTGACCGGGAAAAACCACACTACATCACGTTGCGGTGGGCCTCAAAATCACTGGGAATTGGGTCTTATTTTAACGTCAGGTATAATTTCCAAACAGCTTTCAAAAGTTGATTTTCGTCATAGGTGACTTAACTTTAAATTGACTTCCTGGTTGTTTTAAAAACTGACAAATCCAGATGTCAGGATTTTTAAAGTTCTACTGCAGTAAAACTCATTAAGAAGTCTATTTTTAAGTTAAAATAGATTTAAAAATTAAAAAAAAAATAAAAATAATCTTACAGTTGAAGTCTATTTTCTTTCCCAATTTCTTTTTAACAGAATTTTTTTTGAAGATTTTTAAAAACATAATAGTTTTAATAACTCATTTCTATTAACTGATTTATTTTATCTTTGCCATGATGACAGTACATAATAATTTACTAGCTATTTAGCAAGTTAAATAGTATTCAGCTTAAAGTGACATTTAAAGGCTTGACTAGGTTAACAACTAGGCCAGTGTTTCCCAACCCTGTTCCTGAAGGCACACCGATATTACACATTTTCAATCGCTCCCTAATCAAACACACCTGAATGAACTCTTCAAAACATTAGAAGAGACTCCAAAACCCGAAATCAATGGGTCGGATAAGAGAAACATCCAAAATATGTACTGTTGGTGTGCCTCCAGGAGCATTGGGAAACACTGAACTGCAAGTAAGGTGAATTAGGCAAGTCATTGGAGGGTTTGTTCTGTAGACAATCTGGAAAAAAAATGGTTTAAGGTGGCTTATAATTTTGAGCTGCTTTTATTTTAGCCAAAATAAAACAAATAAAATTTTCTCCAAAATAAAGCATATTATGGGAAATACTGTGAAAAAAAACAACAGGAATAAAATAAATATGAGTGTTACATTGAGAAACCGTAAGTTAATTGTATAAGTACAATCATTTTTAAAGAAAAACAAAGATTGTAAGTAAGTGCTTTTATTTTCAGTGTTTTGACTTTTAAATTGACTTCCTGCAGCTGTTGATTTTTAAAAATCTGACAAATCCAAAAGTCAGGAATTAGGCAAGTCATTGGAGGGTTTGTTCTGTAGACAATCTGGAAAAAAAATGGTTTAAGGTGGCTTATAATTTTGAGCTGCTTTTATTTTAGCCAAAATAAAACAAATAAAATTTTCTCCAAAATAAAGCATATTATGGGAAATACTGTGAAAAATTCCTTACTTTGTTAAAAATAGTTTGGGAAATATTTAAAAAAGAAAAATAGACTGATAATATTGACTGCATTTTCTAGAACGTTATACCAGAAATTTTTAACGGTTCTAAATCGTTGACTTTTCCAAACTGCGGTAAACCTTGAAACACATTTCCTGTCAGTTTTTTGCTTTAGCATAAAATAAAAGGCTTTTTTTAATGATTTTGTGGGTGACTGCACATTAAAAGAGCCAGTTAAAGGCCGAGCTCTCTTTCTCTTTCTCTTTCTTTCTACTCGTCCTCTATCTTTCCCCTTGTCTTGTCCGTGGAAGGCTGACCCTGTGTGCCGTGGTCTTTGTGTCGTATTAAAAGGTCACCGTTGCTGGCAGCTCTTAGCACTTGGCAGGACTCTGTGGGCTTCGGTGGAGCTGTGAAAACCAGTCTGTCATAATTCCTCCACACAACCCCAGCACTTCATGTGGAAAGGGCCTGTCACAAAATATGAACCGCCCTGCTCTTTGTTTCAATTTTTTTTTTGTTCCTTTCTGTTTCGCAATGACTCGCATTTCGTTTTCTTTTCCAGCCCTGCAGTCAAATGACCCACGGCGAGGGGGGAATTGTGGGTAAAGGATATATGTTAGATTTACAGCACTGATAAAGGGGTTGTACTGACAGATGGAGAAAAAAAATAAAATACACGTCCGAACATATATAGTTAATGAAAACGCTTCAGGAAATAGTCCAAGTTCTTTCGTGGCGATATAAAAAGTTTAATATATTTTGGTGATTTACTGTAGTGTGTTGCTCGAACACTCTCTGATGTTATGTTACAGCAAAGGCATTCTTTGATTTGAACTCATAATTTAAGTTGGATTGATTAAAATATCATAAATTGTGACTAAATAAAAATTTCTGCATACTTAAATATGAAGTATTTTATTTCTTAAGTATTTATCATTATATATTTGGGAAGCAGACTTTCTACAATAATGATATATGCAACTGTCTACCTAATCTAAAGTAAGTTGATCAGCCTGTTTTTATTGTTATATTAATTATGCTTGCAGATTTGAGGACATCATAATACTTGAAAAAAATCATGTGTAATATTTGTAATTATATTAATGTTTAGTTGAATATTTATATAAAGATTATTGAATATTTATATAAAGATTATTTGAAAAAAAAAAACAGTTGAACAGTGGAAATTATGAATAAAATAGGTAGAAAACTATGAAAATGTATATTTAGTATGTTGGATATTAGGGCTGTGCGATTAATCGCAATCGCAATTTGAAATGCTGCGATTAGCTAATTGCAAGATGCTGCAATATGAAATATGTATTATTTAATTTCCCCCACCCAGAGCAAATCAACAGGACATCGGTAATATGGGAATATTTTGGTTTCAAAGTCACAAACTTAGAACAAAACCAGGTAACTCTTAATAGCTGGTGCAGAATTATTGGCACAACTTCATCAAATAGCAATATTGGTTAAAAAAAAATCGCAATTAGATTTTTTACCCAAATCGCACAGCCCTACTGGATATACACATTATACATATGAATTAATTATTAAATATTAAAATATTAAATATTAAAATATTAATTAAATTAATTAAATATTAAAATACATGCATGTTAGGGCTGCACAATATGTTGTTTGTGCACCGATTTCACTATGTGTGCATCTGCAAAGATATGTAATGTTGAGTTAGGATAGATGACCAGAAACCACAGGTCAAAACACAAGTTTTGATGAGACACTGCTGTATTGAAGCGTTACAGATTAAAAGTTTATCATTTGCATGTGTTTTTAGGGCCTGTGTAGGCATTTAATGAAAATTTGAAGCATTTTAGTAGTACATAAAAAGGTTTTATAAAGATTTTATTAAATTATTTATATGGTAAAGACTATACAGTGCTATTTTACTATTTATATTTTTGCTATATTTTTCCATTTCTGTATCTGAACACTACTGCTCTCTCCAGAAAAACATAAAGCAAAGTTTAATTTCACTTTTAATATTAGCTTAATTGTGCTTATTTATGACTAGTTTAAAATATATTTATATTTCACTCCCCTACAAAATTATCAAGTAATGACTTTGCAAATAGAGCTGTTTAAGTCATCTGTTGAAATTATATCTCAATATATGTATATGTATGTATATTCTGTAGGAGTGCGTAACATAAAATAAACAATGTACTAGCATAGAGGAATTTATTAAAGAAAAATATACAAATCAAATAAACAGCTTTTCATTGTTTTTACAGATTATAAAATAGTCGATCAGTATTCAGGTAAACAATAATAACAAAATGAAATGTAAAATAATACTGCGTAGTCTTCATTTTATAAATAATAGCCTAGTGGTTAGAGCGCTGACACATAACTCTGAGGTGTTCATGGTGACCCGCATTCGATTCCCAGCTCAAGGTTCTTTGCCGATCCTTCCCCTGTTTCTGCTCCCCACACTTTCCTCTCTGTAATCTCCACTATTCTGTCCAATAAAGGTAAAAACCCAGATAAAAAAAAAATATTTAAAATAGTTTCTTATGGCCGAATGCCTTTAAAGCCCTCACACAGTCACAGGCCTAAAAAAACACTTGATAAACAAGGAATTACAATTTAGACTCAACATTATATATATATTACATAATATTATATATATATATATATATATATATATATATATATATGTCTATGTATATATGTGTATACACACATATTTATTTATATATATATATATATATATATTTATATATATATAAATCTCAAATCTGTAGAACTAGTTATAAAGGCTAGATGCTTGACATTTTTTGCAGTGTACTATGCAAGCAACAGTCACATCACATACAGTGGATGTGCTGTCAGTGACTTCTATTCCATTCTGTTCTTTGTTGACACCTTCCGATTATCAGATGTAGATTTAGTTTTTCTTTTTTCACGCCACGGATCTGACCCGTCTGAACTTTGTCACTTAATTTGTGCTTTACCAAAGCTAAAGGACCGAGAGAATTGCTGTGTGCGGTGCGCGTCTCCTCATATCCCTTTCTTTTTCGCACCTTCACTCCATCAGTGTCGTTTCCCAGCTTCTTCTCCACGACACCCTCTTTTCCAGCCTTTTCCCGCGACTTCATTTGCACGTGCTGTACATTTCTGAATCCACCGGCAGCCTCTCTTTACCTCTGACTCTCTCCCTGTGTCTTTCTCTCTGTCACCTTCTTGCATACTACATTAAACCAGGTGTCACGTCATTAAACACCGCTCTTCTCCGTTTGTGAAAAACGTGACCCCCATTTCCCTCATTTTTCGCTCCGAGAAAGAGGTGCCAACAGAGTAATTAACTGCCGTCACATCGGTGCGCGCACACTTCCTGTCAGCGTTTCGTCCTAACAGGGTCTCTCTCCTCACGCTAATGATGTCATTCAGGAAGGGAAGAGTGCGAGAGAAACCCGCTAAGAGTTTACAGCATGTCACGTCTTGTAAGTGGAAACAGTTCATCTCAATGCCAACACGTTTTGCTGTTTAACATACTAATACGCACCCCGCGATTTGCCGTTATTAAAAATGATCTCTTTTTAGCTGCGCCTTGGAAAAAGATGACAATCATTTTGTTGGCTTTGGCTGGTTTAATCGGGAGGGCCGCTAGCTGATTTGATTCAATTTGGTTCCGGCTGTAGTTCACTTCCTGCGACAAGAGCTGCGACTGCAGAAAAGAGCGGCGGAGAGAAGGATTGTGCTTTGCCGTATACATGCTAACCTAATTGCATCTCAAATGCGCAATTCATTCCACATAGCCATGGGCTTTTCATTCTCAGGGCCCCGAGAAGAAACAGGAGCAGTTTATATGTAAACTGGAGTCTCTGGCTTTATAAAGTGAATTTCAGCAGCAAATAATGCACTCCATATCAAAATTGAGAAGGGTAATAGGAAATTGATTGTGACAATGCAATATTAGAGGGCCATCTCCATAATATTTTATTTATCATAGTTTCCACCTTTTATCGTCAGGGGAGCGCTGTTTCATCTTGCTCCGCAAACTGCAGTCTGCAGAGATTTTGACCTCAATATTTTCACTTAAATGAACATACTGTGTAAGGAACTACATCTTTTTTTTTTCTCTCCATCTTTGGCTGCGGGTAAAGTCATGCATAAAAAACAATTCATTTAAAGCCTCTAAATATTTTCAAATTATGGCTAGTAATTTTTGCCACCGTCTGATGCTCTGGGGAGGCCGTTCGAAATGAACCTATAATTCAATTTAAGGACTGCGTATTTCGGTCTTTTATGGTGAAAGTAATTTCAGGCTTTCTGTTAAATTGTTGCATCAGATTCTCGCAACGCAAGTGATAAGTGTCATTTGAAACATTATGGAAATTCATTCTTTCTCGGGGATAAACAACATTTTCTTCTACCGCCGGATGAGGTTTGATTTTCAGTACTCCACAATGTTCTGCAGACAGTGATTAATAAGTAAATAAAATGAAGACTGAAATAAAGTTCTTCATTTTGAGGGAAGAAGTGTCACAATCTTATAATTGCATCAAATCAGAAATATTTAACAATTTAAGCTTAAAAACAACAGAATCCCACACCGATAAAGAGTAAAATATGTGACGACTAGCCCTGACCTCTTCTATATAGTGACTGAAGCCGTCTGTTTCTGATGTTGTGTCACAATATTTCATCCATTCATTCATTTACCCTTGACTTAAGGCTGATTTATACTTTTGCATGAAGCGCATGCGTATGCTCCGGAACAGCCTGCGCATGGTCGTATAGCCCTTGCTTTGGCTGTCGCCGACGCTGGCGTGCACCTCTCAAAAATGTAACTGTACACAACGCATTGACACGTAACACAAACTCTGTGATTGGTCATCTTAGTAGCGCTGAAGAGTGTGGGCGGGACCAAGAGCCACACAAACCCGTTGGAGCGAGTGTTTACAATTGTGGAGTCCTGTGGAGCTCCAGATGAAAACGTTTATTTTGTGTTAACCTTATGAATAAAGTTGTTGCTCTTTCGCTAGCTCCCGCCTTTAGAATGAGCAAGTTTGAGCCACTTGTACATTAGGTGTGTGTAGCGATCAGAAAAAACAAAACACCAGCGAAGAAACTCGAAACAGGAAAATAACCTCACTGCCAGCTAACATTTTGGAAGTGTTATTGCAGAGCAGCACAAACAGCGTGCAGAAGTATAAATGCATAACTATGAGCAAGGCATGGGCCATGTGTCACTCCAATCACTCAACGCAAAATTATAATCTTTAGTCTCCATTTCAGAGGTTGCCACAGTGAAATGAACCACCAACTATTCAAGCATACACAGTTGATGCCCTTCCAGCCACAACCCAGTACTGCGAAACACCCATATTCTCTCGTGTTCACACACACTCATACACTACAGCCGATTTAGTTTATTCAATTCACCTATAGCGCATGTCTTTGGACTTTGGGGGAAACGAGAGCACCCAGAGGAAACCCACGGAAACACTGCGAGAACATGAACACTCCACACTAGTGCTGGGAAATATTACAAAAATTATCACATTATCATGTTTCGTATAATTCGATATTGATAATTATTTAATATATTTTTAAAAATACATTTAGAAATATTAGGATTTTTTATTTATTTAACCACTTTATTTTAATTTACCAACATTAATAAGACCAACAGTTTTAATAGTCAAAAACAAAAATATGTAAACAAAATATCTGATCTCTTTATAATAACATAAACATAAGTATAAAAGAGACTCTTAAACTTGATAGATAAAATGTTACAAAGTGTGTGCAATGGTAAAGTGCAAATACTAAACAATCAAAGCAAACTTTAAGGTGTGAAAAACAATGATACAGGAAACCTCAAACTATGTCAACAGCACAAATCATAATAATCGAATCTGAGCTTGCAAGTAAAGGAACCAGCCATCATTATTCAAATACATACTGTACTGCAACATTACAAATCGTGAAGTTGAATGACTACAATACCCACTATGCTAAATATATTTCAGATAAGAGGGTTGGTGGCTGGGATGCACAAGAAAAGAAACCAAAAAGCCACTCTGGCGACATTTTTTTTATAATCTTCTCAGTGCTGCTATACGACACTCATTTTCGCATGTGCTGTTATTCTGACCTGAAGTGACTAACACGTGCATGTGGATAACTTGACCATTTACAATTGACTTTGTGCTCGCGCTCCCCTGGGATCTTACATAACTTAATGACCATCAAGCATTTTCTCAGAGGATAGTAAATAGATAACCCATTGCTGCAGCTCCGATGCAAGTTTATGGAAAAAAGTAAAAGCACTGCAGTGTTTGGACGCACTGTTTGTCTGAGGTAATTAGTCTGCTTTTACTAAAATGTGTTTATTCCATACAAAGTGTTAACCAGATCGGTTATATACTTGTATTAATGGAGGTGCGCTTGCGACATTCAAAAAAGTTCAGGGGCCTCATGTACGAAGACTTGCGTGGAAATCTTACTAAAACATTGCGTACGCACAAAGCTGTAAATGTGCGTAAGCAGAAAAAAATTCAGATGTATGAAACACTGCGTACACCGAATCTCACGCATATTCTTTTGTACATCCGAATGAACGTGAAACTGAGCGCAACATGCACGAGCACAAAACTCCTCCCTGCCTCCTCCCCGTATGAATATGCTAATGACTATGCTAATGGCAAAACCCAACGAAAAAGCAATGGCAAAAGCAAGCAAAAAGAGAAACTTTGAACAGAATGTGAATTGGAGGTGCTGCTTTTGGAGGTAGACCGGAGAAAAACGGTGTTATTTGCAAGTTTGTTCTCCGGAATTAACAACAAAAGAAAAAAATAGAGTGGGAGAGTTTAGCTGATGCGGTCAACACAGTTGGGTCTGAACATCGCACTGAGTGCATTAACAAAAGAAATAGTGTGGTTTATATCTGTAAAATGTTGCAGGACGCTTAACAGTCTCAGTGGCGCTACTCGTAAGACGCATGTGATCATAAATTTACACGTTCGAGCATGAACTCGGCTCGAATCCAGCGTCTGATAAACTCTTTCTTGTTTTTTCCCCCGCTACATATCAGATTTTGCCAACTATTTATCACGAGAAAGACAAGTAGGAATCATCAATAAGTTCATATCAATAAGCATCATATTTTATTTGCACATTTATTGAATGGAAATGTTTCTGATTCACGCATGCAAATTCATCTTCAGATAGTGTCTTTATAGCAATGTGCGTGCAGTAGATCGCTCAGATTACATTGGGAAAACAGGCGACTGCTGCAAATTGTGCTTTAATGTTTAGCTGGTCAACTGTATGGTATGGAAACCTTATATACCTGCTGAACCTGTCTCATACAGCTGCCATTGCAAGGCTCAGACACTTTGTAGAGAGGAATTTAACACAACTGCCTCTAGGAGTCGCCAATGGAAATAAAACAGACACGCACAAAAAATGTGCGTACGCCTGCCAGAAAGCTGCCGTGAAGCTGCGCACATTCCCACGTTCAGTTCATTGTTAGTAAATCCAAACGTGAGCGATTCTGAGCGTGAAACCTGGCGTACGCAAAGTTTTTGTGCGTACGCAGCGTTGATACATGAGGCCCCAGATGTTTTAAACTAGGTGCGTCTAGAAACTGCGCGCAGTTCACAAGCGTACCGCTTGCACAACAAGTGTGCGTCGCTCGTGCAAGTTGCGCACCTCCATTGGAAATGACAAACTTATACCCTTAGCGTATTGGCACTGCTTTCAAGGTGAACGCTAAGCAGCCACATTTAAATAAAACTATAGCGCTTCAGATCGAAACTACATACCAAATCTTTATTTTAGCAATATTGACAATGGTGGTCGGTCAATAAATATTGATACCAATTTTTTTTCGCCCAGCCCTACTCCTTACAGAATTGCCAACTGGCCCAGTGAGGACTCAAACCAGCGACCTTCTTGCTGTGAGGCGACAGTGATAACCACTGAGCCATCATGCCACTATCTCATTAATAATTGCATTAAATCAGAAGCAATGAGGAATTTAAGCTTTAAAAAAAATGACCTTCAAAATAAATCCCACCCCAATAAAGAGTAAAATATGGAAAGACTAGCCCCAACCTCCACTATGTAGATGACTGAAGCCGTCTGTTTCCTGTTTGTTGTGATACGATGTGTCACGCCTGGACCAGATGTTTCATGCACATAGTGTCATTGTCTCAGAATCACTCACCGTTTCATAATTGTTCTGAATGCATGGGAATGCAAGTGATGTGTGTTTCATCGTGAGTCATGACATTGGCAGACATCTAGTGTTTGTCACTGCATAGTGTGCACGTTTATCATATGGTAATCGTTTGCCAAGATGCATAAACACGCCCACACGTCACTAACAGAGTTACACATATATTTGGCAAACAAAACTATAAATTGGACATGCTTTCCTCAGTGAGTTGCATGTGTGTTTTTTTTTTTTTTGAGCAATTCTTATAGTTTGTGTCATTTTAGTTTGATTGTATAGCACACACATTTGAACAATACACTCTAAGAAATGCTGGGTTATTTAAGCCCAAAATGCAAACATTGTGTAAAATGTGCTCCTATCACTTTATGAATTAACCCAGCTGTTGGTTTAGTTCTTATTACACACATAATTGAGTTGAAATATAAAATTTTTGGAGTGTAATAGTAATATTTGGATAAGTTTTGATTATTTTTTAATTTAGTGTAGCAGCATATACAGTGCAATATTTCAGCTTAAAAGAGGATACATTTTTCACTAGCTACTGTATGTTTCCATCCAAAGATGCTAATAAAATTTATGCGCAAAACAGGAGCATTGCTTAAAAAACTTGAGAATAAAGCAGCGTTTCCATTCTGTTTGTCAAAGCGAACAAAATGGTCACTTCCTGATTAACTGGCACCAAATATCAACAGCAAAAACAAAATTTGCTGCAGTAGAAGAAGCTGTAGAAATATTTTCTTCATGTAATGGATTACTTGCGCCTCAGAAGAAAATGCTGACATGCAATGAATGCGTGGTGGCAGTTGAAGGTTTGAGATGCGGAGCACAGACACTCTTGACTATTCTGGAGGTCATTAATAATCCTGTGTAATGATAATACTAATACTAATAGTATAATACTAATAATGATAGTAACTAATACTGAAACGGTTAAGGCGTTTTAGAATGACCAGAACAACTACAATGTGCTCAGCCTGCTAGTTTGTCCATTCACACACAGTTTAATCATCACATGATCCCTTATAACAAAATCACATGACTTTTTTTTTAATGTGCATACTAGAATTTGTTCATTAAAGGGTTTCCATCGTAGTTTATGAAAATCTTATCGAATAAAAAGTTTTTCCAACTCCGTTATGTGCATACATTTTTTTTATGTGCATTTTTAAAACTTATGAACATAGTGGCGTTTCAATCAACTGTTTTTTTATGCGCATATCCAAAATGCACATAAAAATAGGTGGATGGAAACATAACTAATGCCAATCATTTCACTTATTATAAATTATAGAAAGTATCAAAACGCAATGTAAACAAAATAAATAAAGTAAATAATAACAATAACAATAAACTAATTATTTAAACAAAAATAACAACAACAAATCAATTCTGGCAGGATCAAATATACACCTAATAGTCAAACTCTGTATTTAATAATATTAAATTTTTCTTTGGTGTCTGAACAGGAGACTTACAAGCTTACTGGTTATCAAATTAGAAAATGCGTACCTTGCAGATTAAAACCACCCAGCAGGCACACAACATCATAACACTTTAATATTACTTTAGGTTTAGGTCATGATGTCAGGTGACTAAAATTCAATGTCTAGCCAGCATCTAAGAACAGCGTTATTAAGTCAAATTATGTTAATATTTGCAATGATTTTTAGGTTGTGTTAAAAAGTGACCAAATCAACGTCAAGCCAACATTTTAAACTGAGGTCATATTGACGTCAAATACTGACATTTGTTCATCAGGTATATACGGCAACCAAAATCTAACATCTGATAGACATTTTAGTGGTAACGTCCACACAACGTCAAGCTGTAACATCATTAGATGTTGATTTTTAGGCTGGACATTGGACATTCCGACGTCAACATTATTTTTATTTCCAAACAAAATGTAACTTCCAAATGATGTTCGGGTACAACGTCAATCTGACGTCATGTTGACGTCCTGTGCCTGCTGGGCAAGTAGCAATTATTTAATGCTTTTACAAAATCTGGATAGAGTAACCATATTCAGTCCAATTGGTCCAGATATTTAAAAAAAAAAAAATTTGAAGGCGAAGGGAAATTAAGTTTTTTTTTTACATAACATAAATGTCGTATACAGTTTCCAACCACTCTTGGGTTGTAGGGGGTTCAGGAAGTAACTAATGCCTTGTAAATGCTTTTTCTGCAATTATTAATATGCCAAATTGATAGATATAGATAAGTTTTGCAAGAATTTACAGTTTTAGAAACCCCAAATATTTGTAAATTCAATGTACACAGTTAATTGCCTAAAATTTTGTCTTATTTTATACTATTAATTTACATTTTAAATCACTTATTAAATCAAATCAAATCACTTATTGTTGCACCATCAGCAGCACGTGTACTATGATGAGTGAAAAGCTTAGATGCTGCCTCCAGACAGTGCAAAATACAGACAGTGCAAAATATAATGATTGTGCAAAATACAGCAACATACTCCCCCCCCAAAAAAACCTAAACAATAAACAATCGGCAATGTTAACAGTAATACGTATAAGACAATGAATAGGTATATGCATAGTTTGACTGTTGGTGATAAATTATTGTAGGCAATATTGTTTTAAGTGCGGATTAGTTAAAGGTTTTTCCTAGTTCAGTTTGATTTTATTTAGCCAATCTTAAAATGTATATAAAAATAAATCAAATGTTTGTACGTACATCTTTCAAAATATTATTATTGTTTTACACTGACTTTAACAGCACTTTGTGTCAAAATATGATACTGCTTGTTTAAACAGTGGCTCCATTATGGCTCCCATGTTGCCTCTATAAATGTTAAACTAATTAACAGAGCCACTGATATCAGGTGACCAAATCCTGTTAGAGAGACTGAAAGATTACGCTGTTCCCAACACAATAAAAGATGCCGTTTTCACGCTCTCTGCCTTTCCATCCGGTGTTCACTCGTCTCCCCTTCAGCAGAAGCGAGGCACTTTTTTTTCCAAGCCTTTTTCCACTTCTGTCTCTTCAGTAGAACACCCTGGATATCCGCTTTTATTGATGTCGGAAAGTGTAAATCACGTTCTCCTATTTTGTCATTCCAGTCATTTTAGTCACTAAAGGATTACTTCAAGTGACTGAACTTGGCTGTTATCTGTTGGACTCGGCGGCCAGGTCATCTCCGGGGACGGGAGAACAGGTCCCACTGCTGTGACCTGATCACCATCCGGCCCCTTGGATCCAGCTCGCTAGTCATTTTCTGACTGATGTGTGCCGGCTGTCACCGAAACAGCACTTAACAACAACAATGCCATCCGGCTCTGAAAGAGAAAGGGAGTGAGCGAGATTGAAATGGACGGGGCTGAACATCCCCTAATGCAAAATTTATAAAGTTTTGAGGGTTGTTAGGTTTTAAAGCGCCGGATTAGACCTGATCTACCTTTGGTGTCACTGTGAATTAGAGCTTTTAATTCTGCGCTGGAGGACACAAAGAGAGCGAGAGACGGAGGGAGAGATGGATTGTCACCCACTGTATCAATGTGTCACCTCTCACTAAAACAAAAAGCAGAAAACAAAGGCCTGATTTAAGCGTGTTCGATATCCCCAAAGCCCTGATGAACAGAAGCACATGCTAAATTATTCAAAGAGTATTAATTCTCATCTAGTTAGAGTCCATAATGCAGGGCTTTTTCTTCTGGGTTTGAATGTACTACAGTGGTCCGTGATAAGCATTTGGCTTCTTTTTATTGCATCTGATGACAAATGATGTCCGCAAACAAACCAAGTTCACTTTAATTCGTTGTTTTAGCATCATGAATTTTAATCAGATTGTGTTTAGATAAAAATGTTTTGATTTCTCCCCCCTCAAAAGATTTTCCATCTTTGATATGTAACCCTTAACAGAACTTTGTATGGCAGGATCTGATCAAACACACTGTGAATACGTATACATTAAATTAGATTGTATGTCTTTTTGTTTGTGGGTTGCCATTTGAAAGTGCTTTTATTTTGTTCTGATTTGTTTGTTATAGTAAAATTGTGAATTTAAAAAAATGTTGGAAGAGCAAACTGATATTTTTGCTTGGACTTATTTAAGAAGACTTTATGTAGACCATTTTATGGGATCTAAACGAAAACAATGGTCCCAACATATTTCCTGTTTTTAATCTCGAATAGCCTCTGAGAATCCCAAAAAGAGCCACACATTGATAATGTTATGATAGCTGTTTTAACATTAAGTAAGTAATGATTGAATTACCTCTTGTTACTGATATGAAATGGTTTGATAATAAGCAGGAAATGTTCATGGGCCAATGACATGACCACAATGAAGTTTCATATTTTCTGAAGCTTTGCAATTTAATATTTGTGCATATACATAGGATTAGTCAGTACTGAAGCCAAATCTGGAACAAATCTAACAAAAATACAAAATTAGCATACCCAAATTTATAAAAATATTCAATAAACAAATTTTAAAAATAGAAAAATTCAAGAGAAACTAAATTGTATAGTTTTCCTAATATTTAGCACGAGTTTAAATGCATTATCTTTCTATTTCTAAATATATTTGGTGACTAAAATGTTGTTTTAATAAAAATATCCATTTATTAATTCTGTTTTGTTCAAATGCACCAACATATATGACTTGCATCCACTGAGAAATGGATAAAAAATTTAAAATGGGGTTCACTCATTTATGAGCACTGTATTTTAAACATGTTAAATTATTATTATTATTATTATTATTATTATTATTATTTTATATTATTATTATTATTTTATATTTAGTCAGTATTGTATACAAATACAGTACAATCAATACTGTAGTCATGCAAAGTTTAGATCAAATAAAAAATACTCACTGCGTAGTGTGCATGTATGGTGTGCGTTTGCCAAAATGCATGAACACACCCACACAACATGAACAGTTACACACATTTAGCAAACAAAAGTTGCATGTGTTGTTTTTTTCTTATTCCTTATAGTTTATATAATTCTAGTTTGATTGTGTAGCACACACATTTAAACAATGCATTCTAAGAAATGCTGGGTTATTTAAGCCAAAAATGCAAACATTGGGTTAAATTTGGTCCTATTAATTTAGTTAAACCAGCAGTTGGTTTAGTCCAGGGGTGCCCAAACTCCATCCTGGTGGGCCATTGTCCTGCAAAGTTTAGTCTCAGCTCTAATCAGACGCACCTGGGCTAGCTAATCAAGCTCTTACCAGGTTTCCTAGAAACATTGTGTGTGTTGAGGCAAGTTGGAGCTAAAATCTGCAGGACGCCGGCCCTCCAGGCCCAAGTTTGGACACCCCTGGTTTAGTCCATATTGCACCCATATTTATTAACCCATATATTTTAAGAGTGTGTTGTTGTTGTTGTTGTTGTTGTTGTTGTTGTTATTATTATTATTATTATTATTATTATTATTATTATTATTATTATTATTATTGTCTAGACAAGTTAGGGAAGAATTTACAGGTTTAAAGACTTTAAAAATTTGTAAATTCAGTGCATACACTGTAAAAAGTGGTTAGTTACTTAAAGCGAGTAAACTAATTGCCTTAAAAGCAACAAATTGACTTTACAAAAATAAAGTAAACCTGTTGTAACTTAGAATAGTTAAGTTGACTTAATTTTTATAATTATGCTTATTGTACTTACTTTTTTAAGAATCAGCTAGTTCTTTTTTACAGTGTCAGACTATTTTAGCACATGTTTTCAAATGATTACTGTAATTATTACAATATTACACATTTGGTGCTTCATTAAGTTTTTAAAATCTGGCCTGTATTTGATTTAGAAGACACACTGGAGTCTGGAAGAGCAGATTTGTTTTAGTTACTGTCATTTTGCTAGGTACAAAAAACAAAAAAAAAAAGAAGAAAAGAAAAACAAGTATAATAAATATGTATCGGAAAAAGTGATTAGTTTACTTTCATTAAAAAAAAATGAAAACAGTTTGCATAATTTAAAAAATTAAGTCAAGTTTAGAGTTCCAAGAGACAATGCAAGGTTTACTTGCATTTTTTTTTTTTTTTTTTTTGTAAAGTGAACTTGTTTCTTTTAAGGCAAATGATTTTCTCACTTTAAATAACCACTTTTTATAGTGTAGGGTTTAATAATTAATATTTAATATTTTTTCTTAATTGAATACTCCCTTAATTTCATTTGTAATCACTCTTGTTCCTTTTAAATTCTCCTCTGATGTGTTTTATTTTTATTTTTATTTATTTATTTATTATTATTATTATTATTTTTAAAGCCAATCTTTACATTTATTTAAAACAAATAACCAAAAAATAAATAAATAAAAACTTTTGAAGGGGAAAATTAGGTCAACAAATCAGTGTAACTTGTTATTAATTAGTTAAAATTGCTAGATTTATTTGCAATATATAACATCAATAGGTCTATACATATTTTCCCCTAATTTTAAAAATAACTTTATTACTTAATACTGTATGTGACTAATTTATTGTAATATTTGTTATAATAATGTTCAACACACAATATAATACTTGATCCTCTGTGGTTTAATATTTCCTTGTAGAAAGTAATGCTATTCATTCATAATTACTGTACATGTGGCTTACGAATCCAAGCCACAGTAGGAGGAACGCTTAGAACAAACAATCCTCCCTGAAGATCTTGATCTGTGTATCTAATAAACAGCAGCTATTTCCCTCTCTTTCTTTCTTTCTTTCTTGTTGCTCTCTTTCGGGTTTTTCTCTGCCTTGATTCATTGAGTAGAAAACACAGTCCATTGAGTGGAAAATCAGAGGAAGGAAAAAAAAAATGCCTGTAACTGATAATGTTGGCCCGGACCGAAATAGGTTTACTCCAAAAATTCCCATGTCGAATGCTCTGAGAATCGTACATAAAAACCGGCCAGCTCCTGAGGGCAAGCGCGAGCATCCAGCGTGCTCATATACGCAGAGCCGAAAACCTGCAGGAGCGACTCTCTCTCTCTCTATCTCTCTCGTTCTCCCTCTTCTGCAAGCTGCTGTGTTGTTATTTATGATGACTATGCAGAGTTTGCAGCGTTTCATCTATCAATAGATGTACTAAACAAGCCATTACTGTAAAGAGCATTACAAGAGCAAGAAAGATTAGAGAAATACATAAAATCTCTGGTGCTCGCCTGCCGTGTCTGGCTTTCCTAGCTCTCTTACTGTTTCTCTGAGGGGGTAATTGCGGCGTGTAGCTCTCTCAGAGGAAACAGGGAGGGAATTTTCACTTGCTGCCAGTCGACAGCACTCTACCTGCTGTTTTTGTTGAAACCCTTCAGCTTGGGAGGTGTTGCATCTGCCGCGTTCTCAGTGTTTCGTGCTCGCCGTCCCCCTGGACCAGAGGTGTGACACTTTCTCCAAAACTTTAAAGACTCGTAGAGCTTTCAGCTTTTGGGTTGAAGCTGTTTCATTGTCTCTTTCTGAGTGCACGGTAGCCCATGCTTCCAGAAATAGAAGGAAGAGTCTGTGTGTTTTAAATGTCTTGATGTGTGGGTTTGTGTTCCAGATAGAGACACTTGATTTGGAATCTACACATGAGTGCATACACGTCTATGCATATTTCAATAGGCATGCATTTAAGGATTGCATGTAAAAGTGAATGTTTGTATGGTTCAAAAACGAGATGTCCTGTTTTTTTTTTTTTGTGCTTCATATTACATTTTACAAAATTAATACTTATTATTATAATAAATAATTATAATAACGTTTTTATTTGCATATATTTATTTTCAGCGGGTGATTTTTAAAAAAAATTGTGTTTGTTAGTGTTTTTAATGTTTAAAAATAAAAACAAATATTAATACTGATAATTATAATACTAATAAAAATATATTTACAATAGGCCTTGGCAGTCGGGTAAAAATGCAATCTCGATAATTTTTTTTTTATTCCAAATTGAACTATAACCATATATATTTCGATACACTGTAAGTTGTTAATGCTTCTATATTTTTAAGAGTATCCCAACAACGACTAAAGCCAGACAGGAGACACTTGATTTGGAAGCTACACATGAGTGCATACATGTCTATGCAAATTTCAATAGGCATGCATTATTGCATGTAAAAGTGAATATTTGTATATGGTTCAAAGACAAAATGTCCTGTTTTTAGTGTCCGCTTCATATTACATTTACAAAACTAATACAGTTTATATTAATGTTTTTATGTGCATATTTATTTTCAGCAGGTGATTTTTTTTGTGTGTTTGGTGGTGTTGTTAATGTTTAAAATTAAAAACAAATATTAATACTGATAATTATAATACTAATAAAATATATTTATAATAGGGCTGGGCGATCTCAATAATTATTTTTATTCCAAATTGAACTATAAATATATATATTTTGATATACTGTAAGTTGTCAATGCTCCAACAATGACTGAAGCCACGGAAATTAGAGGGTCAGTTAGATGGCATAACATTCCCATCTGATAAATTTTCGATGTTCGAAAATTTGGCACATCTCTAATATTAACAGCCTTTTTAAGATTCCCATCGTTGCACATTTCTGCTGTGTGATTGGCTCTTAGATCAATGTAGAGTAAAAAAAGTCCAGAGCTTATCAATGTTATTGACATAAATTTTTATCATGATTCAATATAATATCGTTTAACGGCCCAGCCTTAGAAGACACTTGATTTGGAATCTACGCATGAGTGCATGCACATCTATGCACATTTTATTAGGCATGTATGATTGCATGTAAAAGTGAATATTTGTATATGGTTCAAAGGCAAAATGTCCAGTTTTTAGTGTCTGCTTCATATTACATTTACAAAAGTAATACTATTTATATTAATGTTTTTGTTTGCATAAATTATTTTCAACAGGTGATTATTTAAAATGATGTTGGTAATGTTTAAAATTAAAAACAATTATTAATATATCATAATACTGATGATTATAATTAAAATAAAAATATATTTATAATAGGTTTGAGCGATATGGCAAAAATGCAAACTCGATAATTATTTTCCAAATTGAATGATAACAATATATATTTCAATATAAGTTGTTAATGCTTACAGATTTAAAATAAAACCCCAACAATGACTGAAGCCACGAAAATTTTAGGGTCCATTGAATGCCATAACATATTTTCTGCCGAAAACTTTTTGGTGTCCCAAAATTTTGTACATTTCTATCATCAACACACTTTCAGACTCCCATTGTTGCACATTTCTGCTGTGGGATTGACTCTTAGAGCAATGTAGAGTAAAAAAGTCCAGAGCTTATCATTGTTAACGACATAGTATCGCGATTTAATATAATATCGCTTATTGGCTCAGCCCTAAATTAAAATACAAAATTAGTACAATTAATAGACTCGCAGAGCTTTCAGCTTCTGGGTTGAAGCCGTTTCATTGTCTCTTCCTGACTGCACAGCAGCCAGTGCTTTCAGAAATAGAAGAAAAAATGTTCTGTTTGTTTTAAATGTCTTGATGTGTGCGTTTATGTTCTGGATAGAGACACTTGATTTTGAATATACGCATGAGTGCATGCACTTCTATGCATATTTCAATATAGGCATGCATGATTGCAAGTTTGTAAATGGTTCAAAGAAGAGATGTCACGTTTTTAGCGTCCGCTTTATATTACATTTACAAAATTAAAACTATTTATAATAACGTTTTTATATAATTTATTTTCAACAGGTGTTTTTTTTTTTTTATAAGTGTTGTTAATGTTTAAAATTAAAAACCAATATTAGTACTGATAATTATAATACTAATAAAATATATTTATAATAGGACTGGGCGAAATGGCATAAATGCAATCTCGATACCAAATTGAACGATAACGATATATATTTTAATATAAGTTGTTAATTCTTACAGATTTTAAAGAGTAACCCAACAATAACTAAAGCCACAAAATTTAGAGGGTCCATTAAATGGCATATTATATTTTCTGTTGAAAAATTTTCGGTGTCTGAAAATTCTGTTCATCTCTAATATCAACACACTTTTAGATTCCCATTGTTGCACATTTCTGCTGTGTGATTGGCTCTTAGATCAATGTAGAGTAAAAAAGTCCAGAGCTTATCATTGTTATGGGCATAAAGTGTATTGCGATTTGATATAATATCGCTTATCAGCCCAGCCCTAATTTATAATACAAAATTAGTAATATTAATAAAGACTCGCAGAACTTTCAGCTTTTAGGTTTAACTTGAAGCTGTTTCATTGTCTCTTCCTGATTGCACAGTAGCCCAGAAATAGAAGAAAAAAGTCTGTGTGTTTTAAATGCCCTGATGTGTGGGTTTGGATGGAGACACTTGATTTGGTATCTGGTGCATACACGTCTATGCATATTTCAATAGGCATGCATGATTGCAAGTTTGTATATAAGACGAGATGTCCTGTTTTAGTGTCTGCTTCATATTACATTTACAAATGCATTGACTGTAGAAAGCAAGTAGTGAATGTAAGTCCTAAATGTTTTAGGTAAGTTTTGTGAAAATGAATTATTGGTGAAATATTGATGGTGTAGAACACGTTTAATGTTAATGTATACTACTTAAAGTGTGCTATAGTTAAAAAATAATTGCTGACATATATAAAAACACTTTGAAGTGGTTTGAAGGATAGTAACAAAGTGAATAAAAAACACATTTTAATCTTTTTTAATATTAATGTTATA